>NC_092819.1:17912500-18047500 GCF_023375885.2 Dermacentor andersoni
GGCGATGGACCAAGGACGACTGCGCACTGCGTGAATAAAAGCGTGCAACGTTATGAATGCTATATATCCGAAGTCCGTTGATCGCTTGCCGTTTTGACGGGGTGTCCGCGCGAAGGAACAAGCCGTGATTAGCCAGCACCTTGTCTGTATTATCGTCGGATGTCGCGATTTGACAGAGCAGGACAGCGGGAGGCAGCGGACCGAGCTCGAACACATGCGACGCGCGTCGCAGTGCACACTGTTAGCCCTTGTTTTTTTTATTTATTTATTTACAAACCTCAGATCAAGTGCATATATGACGCTGCGCGGCTTGGAAGTGACACTAAACGGAACCACCGGATCAGTCCACACTTGCGAAATTCTCTCTGCATTAGCTCGTCGAATGCATGGCCTATACCTAAGGAAATGAAAACACAGCCTGTTTTTCTAAATACGCGGCCCCCCTACCCAACGATATAGCTTTCCTTATCATCATCACCTTTATATAATAGTAGCACATTAGTAAGATATATTTTAACACGACAGCGTTAAGGGCCCCGTGTCGCAGAAAATCCTGCATGCGTCGGCGTCCAGCGTGGTGTGTCGCTTCAGCAAAAAGAATTTCGAACCAAATTCCGAACCACGCATACTCAACCCCTATTCTGCCACCAAAGTGGCTCATGCCTTGTCTTTCATTCTTTACGCCGGGGTATGCAAACAAATGCAATGAACAAAAAAGCACCGACAGCGCATATCTTTTACGTTAGCTCTTCTCAGACTGAAATATTAAAAGTGCTAAACAATAACAGGAGATAGACCCATGCAAGGTGCCGCACTTCTACCGAAAAGCTTGCCTTCGTGCATAGCGTTCGATGCGAGCGTTTCCCGGTAAACGTTACGGTTACATAAGCTGCAGTTGCCGGGAAGCACAAAAAGCAGTCAGGATTCCTTGAATGCTATCGCGTTCCGCTCTTAAAGGCGAAGCTTAGGCGTCCTCCAAATTTTTAACCTAAGAAGAAACGTCACGGGTTCAGTATATCCAGAGCAGGTTATCTAAAGATTGTAAATGAAGTGACATATCGTTTTCTTTTTTATAAGCATTCAATGATTTTAGCTCCCGTTGTCGGCTACCTTCAAGTGACCTTGAGCCAAAAGCTAGAGCCGTTATCCAGGCACTTAAACGAGAACATCCGGGCAAGTTGCGAGAACAAAACGAGATCATCATGGAAACCAGTCAAGACCGCGTTACATACGCTAGTTACTTCCCAAACAAGTTACAAAAAATATTGCTTCGAAGTTCTTCCAAATGTTTGTTCACAATATCACTGAAGCTGTAACTTCTAGCATATAGTTTCCTACTTACACTAAAAGGAACTACGGTGCTGCAGTCGTTGACTCACCATAGGAATGATGGGAAGTACATGGATTTGTCTGATCTTCGTGTCGGTGGATTCAGACGTTCTTGTGGCTTTGTTTATTGCGCGTTATATGCCTGCATTGTCTTAAGTTTAAAAGCAATCTATAATTTTCGAAGTTCAGAAAACGCTGCGAACGCGCGCAATTGCTATTAATTGGAACGATAGTCGAGGTGACCAAGTCGAAACGCTCCAAGCGTTTCGAGGCACTGGCATGTCCGCAATAAATTCATAAGGGCGTTTCACATCGCTTGTCGATGCATGCGTCCGTGGCGTAACAATTTCAGTATCAGGCTTCTGTGCTAGCGGTCCTGTGCTCGAAGTCTGCCAACGGGACAATTTTAATAATGTTTATTTAATTATTTACGACCCAGTACATTGCTGAATATGGCGAGTTTACAAAGTCACGAAGCCGGTTGAAGCCAGAGGGACCAAGTTTAGGCAAATCCATGTACTTCCCATAATTCCCATGATGGTACAACCGCTCCCATTGCAGCTCCCGTCGCCAGAGTTCCCTTTAGTAATTATTGTATGAAACTCTATGACTTCTAGTGCATTGAAGTTTTATTTGTCATTTCCAATAGGCGACGTTCAAAAGGCAGATGCAGGGCACTATACACTTGATTGCCATCTCTTGGCGCTGTGACAGTGTTTCTTGTGTTCTTTTCAAAGCCAGCTGTCCGTGAGATCCGCGGCGCTTCCGACGTGCCGGTAGCGTCCGGCAGCGTCCAAGTTGGTCGCGTCCGGTGCACCGCAGATGCCTGTTTGACCCAGACGAGACTTGCGATGAGGTTCCGTTTGTGACAGAAAACTATTGCGTCCATATGGACCAGTACACAGCATGGCGTGGTGCGGTGTGGTCTCGTGTGCCGTTGCGAACATACTCTACACACATTTCAAGATTGCGGGTATAGTATCATCTCCAACCAATCTGCTTTGCCGGCAGCCATTTCATGCTTACATCTACTCTCGATTACGGGAGAGCCAGCATTTTTTCTGTTTCAGTCAACGACACAAGAAATAACGATGATTATTGATTATTTCCTATGGCAACCCCTTTAAAACGGAATGAGGACAAATAGTCACCCAGATTGCTTGAGCAATCAGGTTTTACTATACATCTTAACATTATGGCGATCGCTAATTCATGTTATTCTCTTCGTTCAAACTTCTATCTCTGTATTCCAAGGTTGTGTCTGTAACGACCCAGCTCCATCTTCTCTCTGCGTTTTTTCCTCCCTATACTCTTCAGCGTTTCTCGCATATTTCGACCGCTGATCATAGAGGGCGCTGTCGACGACGACGATGATGATTTATTGGCATCCCCTTCGAAACGGGGCGGCGACAAATGGTAAATTAGCCTGCTTGATTTAATCAGGAGTGCGATATATGTTTTTCATTGTAGCATTCTTGTGTACACGTCCTTAATAATTTTATTTTCTTCTTCCTCCAGACCTAACTACCTTGTACTGCTACCTATGCTTGTAACGGATCCGGTGGTATCAGTATACTCCCTGTTTGTTTGTTTGTTAACCATTACTCTAAATGTCTCGTGCTGACCGGTTTACTCTTCCCTCCACTTTAAATCCAAACGCTTCTAGAAGGTTTACGTTACCTACGAGTCTCATAGGGCGAATACCTTCGCATTCCATTAGGATGTGCTGGGTTACCTCCGGATATTTGCTGCAGCATACACGTGCCTCACGTTGTTGCGAATATTTGCTTCGGTGTGTTTCTGTCCTTCGGCAAACTGCGGGAGCGTCGAATAGCAAGGTACTTCTCTTAGTGTTATCGTACAGATGTTCCCTTCTGATGATCCTTGCATCCAATTCGCTATCTCTGTTTCTCTCACGGTCTTTCTGATGACTCCTGGTTGTCTATGTACACTTTCAAGTACCCTGTACTTGGTTGCCAACTTTCTTGGTTTCTTCCTCTACCCTGCGTCCGCGCTGTTCATGTACAGATACTTATGTACCATAACCGCCCATTTGCTTTGATCCACGTTTCTGATTCTTGAAAAATAATATTGCTCTGCGCTGTTAAGAACGGCCAGCTGAAGTTCAAGTTTTGCCAGCCAGTTGCGACAGCGGCGGCAACTTTTCTTGGAACGCCACCGTTACGCTCTAGCCTCGTCGCCGTTGTGCCTGAATGCGATCGGCGGACCTACCATTGTTACTGAGCCCGCCACCGCCGCCCTGGTCTGCCGCGAGCGGGGGAGTGCTCGCGGGAACGTAGTTCGAGGCTCCTTCCCACGCGCCGTCCAAGACGCAAGACAATGGGCACCCGGCCACGCTGCAGGGGTCAGCTCGGGGAATAAAAGGCACCTTTCCTGACACAAGCCCCGAGTTTTACGAAGTCCATCTGACGTCGGCTCCGGACCGTGAACCTCGCGCAAGGAAGTGTGCGTGTGAGTGTGTGTGTGTGTAAACCGTCCCGCAGAGAGGCGACTGGTTTACGATGACTGGTCGGCCGTTTCCCTCACCTTGGGATCGAGGGAGGACCGAGTGTTTATAAACCGCTGTTGTGCGGCGGTTCAGTGCACTTTCTCAAGCAGTCATGTTAGACTGATGTACTTTTCTCTCGCAGTCATGCTAGACTGATGAACTGCATGTAGATACTGTAAATAAATCCATATTCCTCGTTCTCGATGAGAAGCAGTCCTTCCCTTCAACAACGTCCTCAGCGTGGATAAGTTGGACGACGGCATGGGCCAGCTACCTTCTAATTCATGTCCGACTCCAATCTTGACAACTGATTACGAGCGATGGGATTGACCCCCCAATCCTTACAGCGCTTCTTTGACTTTGTGAGACCGAACCCACGTTGCCCCGCACCGTTAACGGTTTTGCCTTGGGAGCCCACAGCTTTTGCAGGCTCCCGGTGCATTTGCGTCGACAGTGCCATCTCTCGGACAACGAGAGCGACAGACAAGCAAACAAGCTTGCTCACGGCGATGCCGACCGGCACGCCCTCACTGCAGTATGCGCCAGCGAGCCAGACCGTCATGATCCGCTCCGGCGCTTGTCCGCGACGCGAGCAGTTCTTCCACGGCGCACCTGCTGCTGGCGCGCTACGCATCAGAGGAGACAGCGCGCAATGTGGGTTTGATCGCGCTTCGACTCGGCTGGTTCCAGCCGCGTCTTGGTGGTGAAATCGAAAGGGAGTGGCGCCTTTTTTCGCAATGACAGTAATTTCGCTAGAGCCGACACACATTTGCCCACGCGTACACTTTTCGCGGCGGACCGTCACGCTTTCACTACGCGCGTCGTTTCTTGGTAGTCTGCTCAAATCATGGAGCGGTCTTTAGTGTATATACTTGCGCGTCTTTCTGCGTGGGCATGTACGTATACCCACATCCATATCATTGGACCCCTAAGCTTCGCTTTCATTGCTTAGACAAGCTCGTCGTAGCCTGCTTAGGTCACAGGGAGTCCTTACGCGGTTAAGTGCCCGCCGAGCGCACAAGCACACCATTTTTCTCGCCCTTGCGGCGCTGTTCTCAGACATCATCGTGCCTTCTGTGCAGACAGTAGCCGTCACCTCGAAAGAGATGTCGCTGTTCACTCTCCTGAAGTAGATTTACTTGCCTATCTCTGAGACCGCCTACCTCTCAAGCTGGCAACATGCGTATGGGGCCCTTCCGTGCCGAGGCATCTGCTTTCATTGAAAACTCACGCCTGACGAAGTATAGCGTATATTGTTCAGCTACTTTGAACAGCGGTCTCTAGATTTCCTTTTCCGAGTGTCGCTATTGCACTGTCGAACGCCTGCATTTTGTAACTCCAGGCGCGCTGTCAGGACTGTCAAGCTGTAGCTAACGAGCAGTCACTTTGATCGAGTGCAATACGCCTCATTGAGCGCGATTACAGCATCACGAAAATGCTAAGTGGCGCTCGGAATGAACTGTCACGGTGACTGATAAGAAGATGCCCGTCCTCTGTTGTAACTTCTTAGCAGTGCGGAGAGGAACGAACTGGCCAAAAGCCGTGACACCATGTGACACGCAGCTGGGAGAATAATTTCGCATTGCAAACGCCGTTTATTGTTATAAAATACGTTGCACCAGATAATTGCTCTTGCCTTTTCTTTCTTTTTCTGACACATGGAAGAAATGGGAAATTGTCACAGTGGTTTATAAACAAGTAACGAGAGGTAGTGCATGAACAAAATGTTACCAGAGTCAGACAAGTCGTAGAAGATCACATAGGAAAAGAATAAGCATATCTCGCGAACCGTGGGAACTGGCAGAGAGAGAGAGAGAGAGAGAGAGAGCCACAACATCTTTATAGAGGGCAAAAGGATGGTGTTGCAGGAGTGGACGCCAAGCTTCTTTGATGCATGTGGATCGTGCTAATGCTGAGTGGTGTTGACAGTTTGTGGCGTTGCACTAAGGCAGATGCGACGTTATGTTATCTTTAGATGCTATATTTAGGTTATGCAAATTTCATGCTGATGTCAAGTGTTAATTGATAACATTGCTTGTGGTGAATCAGTACAGCAGACACGCGAATTAATTAACTTGACTTCGTTATCCTTCTAAAGAAATGAATGATGGTCGTACATCACATTCGGTGATCATTTATACCTCACAATCGAGATGTCGGTAAATATAATTTAGGGCCACACTGAAATATCGACACCATGTTGTGACGCATAAGCCAGCGCAATTAAACGAGCGTTAGTTCTCCAACCTCCTCCATGCCAACGCCACGTATATTCTTAGTGCTTTTCCTTTCTGCGAATATCTTTTATTGGTAAACAGTTATGTATCAGTGAAGGTTCTTCGATCAATCTTCAGTGAGTCAACCGATTTAAGTGAAGGGTCCCCTGCACCGCCCACTGGGTGAGACACAAATGCCAAAGCCAGAGAAAGAGATAAAGAAACTAGGTCCACACGCGACAACCTGAGCAACTAGTAATGCGATAACGTAATCAGGATCGCCGTATTAACGTATTTGATTATACGTCCTCTAAGATCGGCACGCGTCACGAATCGCATTGATACCCTTGGGAGGACATACATCGCACACTGGTGTCAGGATCAGCCCACCAAGTCACCGTGTTTGACTACTGAGATTCTCTCCTGAATCGGATCAGTTTACTCGGCGGGACACACGATTCGCCAAACCCCGGGGAAATAAGCAACAGAAAAAAGAAGAAAGAAACGCATCATACAATATCGCTTTGATTGCCTCAACAAAGTAACATAATGGCAAGCAACACATGACAAGGTGTAAAACGTAACAAGAGCCATTAAAAGTACAAACATCGCGCGGATCACTTTGGGTAAGTTGCGTGGAGACGGAACTGTAACAGCGCGAAAGCTCGCGTGCTGTGACCCGTGTTTTCGCGCCGTTATAGTTCCGTTTCCAAAAACGCCAATCGTTGTTGCTAAGCGAGAAAAGAAACGCAGCGTGCAATGTCCTCCTCACCTTTTCTGAGGAGCGACATTGCGCCATGCCAGAACTACCACCTGCCGCACAGTGTACTGCGCTGCGTCCCCACTCCACTCTCGGTGCATTTTTTTTCAACTCGAGTATGATCGAGGCCAGGTATAAGCTTCGAAGTTTGCACCACCTCCCCGTATATATATATAAAGAAAAGAAATGCAGACCCGGCGTGTAATTCTCTCTGTCGCCCGGCGCAGCTTTCGGCTTCTTCGGCGCGTGACTCGGCGGCAGGCGTCCGTGACGGCCGGCTCTGCAGCTCGGGGATATCGCGGCGGCCGCCGTGCCGTATTACGGCTCGAGTCGTCGCAGTCGTCGGCAGTTCCGGGTGCTTCTCTCGCTTTGCCCGCTCTGTGCGCGCTCGGCCGCCGTGCAGATCCGTGCAGCGAAGCGGATTAAGGCGTGCGGCCGGTGCGCGTCGTACTCGCGAATTAAGACGGTGCCAGTAGACGGAGGAACGAACTGCGAGGCAAGGAAGGACGACGGACGGGTGGCAACGCTCGGGTGCTCGTTTATAGAGGAATTATAGATTACGTGCCATCACAGGTATCGGGATAGCGATTTTTGCTTGTACTTCTTTTCGCTAACCACACGCGTATTCTCTTCTCGAGCATCGGGAATTTGCGCGCTGAATTTACGTCACGAGGACTTTTGTAGAAGATCCTGGGACCGGGACCCTCGCGCGTCTTCGATGCGCAAAGCCAGAGAAGCGCTGCTGCATTTCTTGAGATGCACCAGCCTATGCATGACCGATTGTGACGACCTCAAGGGTAAACGCTGAAGTGTGTGCGTGTGTGCGATCATACTGTGAACTTTCCTTTGTCTGCTTATCTTTTACTTCCTTTCCTCAGTGCAAGGTAGCCACACTAGTTAACATCCCTGCCTTTATCAGTGCTCCCTTCTTCATGACGACTCACTTACAGGCCACCGCTTTTAGCTTTCTTCCTAGACAAAACCTACTATGCGCTCAAAATCTGCAACGTCAGTCAACACCCGGAGAAGAATATCGATATAATACGATATAAGGTGCAAGTTGTCACTAAGTGGCAAAGAACATATTCTCACGCCGTTATCACTAGAAAGAAAGAAAAGCGCACTCGTTCACTTTCACTTATTTATTGGTTCGGCTTTTCTTTGTTTTTTTTTTCTACTCAGAGAAGTTCATTGAACGGTTTTACGGAAATGAAGGCTTATTGTAAGTGTATAGGGTTTGTGTTCTCGATGCTTTAGAAGCTGCGCACATTCGGTCTGCAGCATGCAGAGACAATGGCATGTTGCAAGCGAAATGTAGCATCTTCGTACGCTAAAAGCTGCAAGTTCTTTACAGTGTAAAAGCGTGAAATCTTGGCGCGACGGAGAAACACTGTTCACTATTTCCTCTTACGCGCAACTTGCACGTCTGTCATAACGGTAATGGCGTCTTCTGCAGCCGCTGATGCATAAAGAAGCTCCCATTCAACGTCAAGCAACTTATGTTAGTCTATATTTAGAACTGGAGGAAGGAACGGCCGAGATAGCGCTCAACCTGCTCCTATCGCATGCTTGCCGCCGGCGTTATCTCGTTAATGGTTTTGTCATCAGCTGTCCCGTCACCAGACCCGCAATCACTGGGTGGGAGGCGCCGGCAGGTGTTTACTGCGGTTGAGATTAACCATACGCTGGCTGTAAACGTGGGCACGAAACTAAAAAAAAAAAAAAAAAGGTTTTCATTCACCTACGCTGTTCTTTAGCACCGCAAGACAGATGCGCGGCTGATGACAGGAACTCAAGCATTACCACTCATGTGCCTCCATTTTGCTCAGCTTGTATTTTCGCGGCGTCCGGCGCATCCCTCTATACAGGCAGCGCCATATAACTATAGACGACGCTAGATACAGCAGCTCTAAACCTGGTTCTAGCCAACAAGATCGCTTTTACCACTAACAGTGATATTTCTTTCTGGCAACGGACTCTTTACCCACATTAAGTAACCCACTGAGCTGATCCCAACGATAAATGCCTTATAAAATTTCATCGTCATATTATTCATTGCTGTTCATATACGTCGAGATATTGTTTTACATTGAAGAGGCGGATGATATATATATATATATATATATATATATATATATATATATATATATATATATATATATATATATATATATATATATGTGTGTGTGTGTGTGTGTGTGTGTGTGTGTGTGTGTGTGTGTGTGTGTGTGTGTTTCTGGGTAAGAGAATTCTGGAAGTACTTCCCTAAGCCACGCCCCATGTTTCAACGCACCTGTTGTTTCGCGGAGGCACTTCGCAAGGCCCCGGAGGCACGGACACGCCTCACGCGGAGGTAGTGGATTTGTCTCCCTGCCGGTGTCGTGTCCTTTGTTTTAATACACGTTAACTGCAACGAGTCTCGGTACACTACTAACATTCCCGAAAACTGCTGCGGCGGCTTCTGTTGGCTCTCTCTCTCTCTCTCTCTTCTCTTTACTTGTAGGGTTAGCAAAGGGCACCGAATATAGTTAACCTATCTGCCCTTCTCTCTCTCTCTCTCTCTCTCTCTCTAGTAGGGCACTTCATTAAGCTCAAGGCTGTGGGTTCGGTTCTATGGCAACGGCAGACGCATTCTGATGTAGGCGAAGTGCAACGAAGAACAAAAATTCAGATCCAACGCATTGCTGAAACCTAAATGGCGCGAATCTTTCCTAAGTCAGCGAGGTAGCAGCGGTAGCAGGCGCGCACGCGGTGTCTTGGCCTGTAGCCGTTAGCGCGTCACGAAGGCGGCAGCTCTCCGCGACGCTTCTCTTAGTAGCCCGCGTCTTGATTGAGACGTTACAAACCCCACAATTTAATCTCGACGTTCCCCGCAATAAAGTTCCCCGCTTTCGTTCGCCGCTGTCGTCGATTCCCCCTCGGGTACGCGACACGCGGGCGATGCGCGGCAACACGGTGGACCACGCGTCCCGCCGCGCTTCAGTTCCAGCCATCTCGCAATGCTGCGCGCTTTTGCGAGGGCGTCACGCGTCTCCTCGACGAAGCGCCGTTCCTCGCTTAGCCGCGCGAAGCGCTCTTTGTGCGAATACAGCGCCGACGCCGCCGCCTCCTGTTATGCTCCTTTTTCTCATTCTCTTTCCGCGGACGCAACAAAGGCTTCTCCGTCTGCAGTATAGGATAGGCTTCTTTCGGCGTCAAGCTGCTAGTGAAGCCGGCGTTGCAAAGAAGCACCGCTGCCCCTTCTGGAAATGGCTCCGGAAGAAAGAGAGATAGGACGAGAAAAACGAAAGAAAGAAAAAAAAGGTGCGACGTTTCCTTGTGCAGCCTCATCTGCGGTTAACGGAAATGCATGACTTTCTTGTTAACTCGGCCCTTCTCGGTCTGCTCCGGGCCACTCGTTTCAGGAAATACGGGGTTTTCTTGCGTGTGAGATCGAGCTGAAGCGAAAAGCATGCACGTCGCTGACCGATGGGTGCAACGTGGGGTGTTATTGACTATACCACCCTAAGCAAGCCAGAGAGATGTATTAATGGAAACGGAAGCAATTCGCCCGGCTGCAGGCATGTATGGCATTATACTGCGGACGTAGGGTGAAAGATGAATGGGCACCAACAATGAGAACGCACTCTCACCACTTGCACTAGCAGGTCCGCTCTGAAAGTTACCTGCACGAGGTCTCTTATACCCGCTGCGGTTTCTCAATGCGCGCAATGGCGTTGCGCTGCCCAGCACGAGGCCGCGGGTTGGATTGCCGTCCGCGGCGAACGCATTCTTATGAGGGCTCGTTGCAAAAAACACTCATGCCTGCTGCACTTTGTGCGCATAAAAAAAAAAAATGACGTGATCAAAATTAATTTGGGGCCCTTCGCTACGGTGCCCTTCGTAGCTATAGGGTTCTGCGTTTTCAGAGCTTCTTTTGGAGCAAAAGGAAAGTGTTCTGAGTAGTTTATTTTCTTGTGCAAAAGCCCGAATTTATCGGGTATTTCTTTTACGGTGCAATAAAATTCGGAATTTTTCGCAATGTTTAGCGTCATCCACCTTTAACTTGAAGAACTATTCAAGCTATTAGACTGGGATGGATTAGGAGTGAGAATCATCGGCGAATATTTCAGCAATCTTCGGTTTGCAGATGACATTGTCCTGTTCAGCAACGCTGGGGACGGGTTACAACAAATGATTGAAGACCTTAACCGAGAGAGTTATGAATAGGGTTGAAAATTAATATACACAAGAGAAAGATAATGATCAATAGCCTGGCAAGGGAACAAGAATTCATGAGCGTCCGTCAGCGTCTAGATTCTGTGCAGCATTACGTTTATTTGACGCACATGCGTAAACTACTCACAGGGGAGAATTGAGAAGGAAATTTATAGAAAAATAAAAATGGGTTAGAGTGCATACAGCAGGCATTACCAAATCCTGACTGGTAGCAATTGCCACTGTCGTTGAAAAGAAAAGTGTACAATCAATGCATTCTACCTGTGCTGACATATCGGTCAGAAACTTGAAACCTGACAAAGAAGCTCGAAAACAAGTTAAGGACCGCGCAAAGAGCGATGGAACGAAATATGTTAGACGTAACGTTATCAAACAGGAAAGAGAGCAGTGTGGATCAGAGAGGAAACGGGGATAGTTGATATTCTAGTTGGTATTAAGAGAAAAGAAATGGAGCTGGTAGGCCATGTAATGCGTAGGACAGATAATTAACCGGTAGACCATTAGAGTTACAGAATGGGTGCCAAGGGAACGAAAGCGCAGTTAAGGACGGCAGAAAATTAGATAGGGTGATGAAATTAGGAAATTGGTTGATGCAAGTTGGAATCAGCTAGCTCAAGACAGGGGTAATTTGAGACCGCTGGCAGAGGTCGTCATCCTGCAATACACATGAAAAAGGGATGACGATGATAATTATGGCCTTTTACATTCCCCTATAATCTTCAAACAGCCTTGGCTGTACACAAGTAACGAACAAAATAACAGAAGAAATAAAGAAGAGGGGGGGCGGTACACCGCATGAGAGCTTTATTTTGAAATTTTTTTATTTAGCACGAGAATTTATAATAGGATTTATCGCTGTTACAATTTACTGTATATAGTGCATATTACATATTTACCAATGCTGGAATCGACCATTGTGGTTCCTTCTTTCCGACTTACGGAACGAGGCACCCAGAACGCCCTTTCGACGTCTGATACAGGAAAAACCAGTGGATGTATAGCACAGTATACGTGAAAGGGCGAGCCTGTCTCGGGCATGCATTAGCAAATTCGCAGATTTTACAAAAAACCAGAAAGGGACACGAACGGGGCCCTCTGCGTTTTTTGCAAAATCTTCGCTAAAACAGTATTAAGCGTGGATTACCAACTAGCTTGAACCAACGCTTTGCTATTCAACATAATGAGCCTGGCACACTGAGTAATCTCTTGCCAGTCACGGCAGTTGTCGTACAAACATATCTACACTGATGGATCTGTCTTGCAAAACAGCTCCGCGGCGGCAATCGTCATACCAGCGAAAGTTACAACAATCAAATTTAAGACGACCAACGCGACAACATCGACGGCAGCAGAGCTCGCAGCGCTCTTTACTGCCCTTCATCACATTGGTGATGAACCGCCGCCAAGTGGACGGTATTCTGCGATTCGAAGGTGGCACTGCAGTCTCTACTGTCACCTTTACGACGCGTACCGCACGAACAACTAATATTTCATATTACAGAGACGTTACACCGTATAAGTGATGCAGGCCATGAAATAACCTTCCAGTGGCTTCCAAGTCACTGCGGGATTATCGGCAATGAACGGGCGGATCAAGCTGCCCGCTCAGCCCATACTGAGGAGCACCACGTCCCAATTCCACTTTCCAGAACTGACGCAGCACGGAAGCTCCACCTGCTTGCTCGACAGTGCACTATGTCGCAATGGAATGAGCCACACTTAAGAAATACGCGACTGTGCTCACTTGATCCCACATTGTCTTCGAGCGCCATCAGAGCTTCGCCGTGGAGACGCCACGCTTTTATATCGACTGTGGTTGGGCGTTGCCTTTACCAAAGCCTATATGCATTCCGCATAGGGAGGACCGACACCGCAACATGTGACCACTGCGGCCATGAAGAATCGATTGACCATATTTTGTGCACCTGCCCGCAGTACAGTCCACAGAGGGAATGCCTTCGCCACGAACTTGACCAGCTGGACGATCAACCGCTATCGGAAAAAATTTTACACCATCGAAAGGACCTACCGTCACAGAGGGCCGTGCAAGCACTATTGCGCTTTTTGCGATCTACCGGCCTTTGTGAACGTCTTTAACTGGAACGCCTCTTGTGTGTGTGTGTGTGCGCCTCCGTGTGTGCATGTTTTCTTTTTAACGTTTTCCTCTCTGTCATTTTTCTAACCCCTATCTCGCATCCCCAGTGTCGGGTAGCAAACCGTAGACTGATATCTAGTTAACCTCCCTGCCTCCCCCCCCCTCTCTCTCTCTCTCTAGCCAGCAAAGCAGTACCCATACTCTTGTGCTAAAGCGCCAGAAATCAACAGTGCTCATACTGTAAAATGCTGGCAGTTCTGCCTTCGTTATTTACTTTTGTTTCCCCTTTCAATTCTGATCGATGTTTTATGTTCCATTGCCAGAGTATGATTGTGAGGCACGGTGTAGCGAGTGGACTCCGGAATGGTTTTCACCACTGGGGGAACCCTATAACGCGCACTTAAGCATAAGTGCACGAGCGCTTTTACATTTCGCCTGCATTGAAATGCGACCGCCGCGGCCAGGATCGAACCCTGCGCCCTTGAGTTCACAGCGCGACGAAGTAGCCACATGGGCTACCACGGTTCCGCCTTCGTGTTTGGGTTCGCGATATGAGCGAGCGACCAAAATGACTCGCCTGCGCACTGCTATTCGTGAGTAACGTTGTACTGAACAGCGTGGCTCTGCATTTCTGCAGCAGCAGCGCAGTGCTCTCGTAAGCCGTCGATGATTTCACTTCGCTTCTTCTCGTCTACGCAATGTCAGCCACGCACTCGACGTCCGCGCAAAGACTGTCGCGCATGCATCATTCCATCCACTTAGAGCAGCACCTGCAGAAGCACGGTGAGTAGACTATATGGACACGGTGCAAGAAAGTGCGTCCATCTTCTAGTTGCTTAATTAGTGAGAGAAGTTCGTCCGAAGTTTTATTTAGGCACTTCAGCCCCGGAAGTGATTCGAAGGAACTAATTATACGCTCATTGTCCGACTCGGCAACCGCCCGAGAGCGGCAAGCTATCGGTGTTCGCTTCCGCTGGTGCGTATTCCAGGTGGCGATCGGTCAGTCACGCGGCACATCTCGTATTTCGCGCGCTACGAGTAAAACGACAAAGTGAGATATTTTAGTGCGCAATAACAAGTTTCCCATCGGATAATTAAAAAATAATAAGAAAACATTGCGTAAAAATATGTTTTATAATGTCTATGGAACATGATATGAAGGTTAATGAATTGAAAATTATCCAGGTAATTATCACACAACAGTTATCGTGGTGTCGGAAGAGGACTGACGACCGAGCACCGTAGGTCTTTTAATCGTGTCTTGCTCCAGTTTCTAGTAGCTTGGCTAACGTTCGGTGTAGGACACCTTTTTATAAGCTGTTACATTTGGTGGCACATACCAGAATGGAGTAACCCAAATATCAGAAATCAAAGAAGGGTTGAATATTATGTGCTATTCAATTAAGTGGTACATGTGTGCCTCTGAGATACGTATGAGCCGACATTATAGGTATGTACAGGTGTTACGTCGCAATTTACTGTTCCATCACGCAGAACAGGAGGAGGAGGAGGAAAGAAAGAGAGATTAAAGGCGGGCTGTTAACCAGAAATGCTTATGGCTGGCAACCCTACTCTGGGGGACGGGAAAGAGGGAATAGACGTGAGTTGCGCTCACACTACGTAGTCGGTCAGAATTGGACCATGCTATCTGCCTCACCGTACAAGAAAATCTTTGCGTACATTAAAACATCATTGCGTACATCATCGCGTACATTAAAAAGAGAAAAGAAAAGAAAGAAAAATACGTGCTTGTGTACCCGTTTTATCGTGCTGTGGCAGTCGTCGTGCAAGAACGGCCAAGTGGGACTAAATAGGGGCCGACAATGACTACTGCCGGAATAAAAATGTTAACAGAAAATGAAGGTGTCAGAAATGGTGGCATAGCGCGTGTGTAATACGACTACGACGACAGGGTGAGAACGCAAACGCGAAAGGGTAGACTCAGTGGTATACGGCACGAGTACTCTGGCTTTCGAACTGTTTACGCCTGCTTCCCCCCCTTTTTTTCTTTTAAGATATCGAAAAATGTTGCGCTTCTCGTAAAAACTAGGCCGTTTCGAGAGCAGTATAAGCTGCAACGAGCTCATCGGATAATTAAACAGATGCTACTCCAAAAGGCTCTGTATGACATTTGCTGCCGTGTTCCAATTGGAGCGCCAACGTCCAATGTGCATTACTCCGACTAAATGGAAGCGTCACGAAGGGATTGGCATCGCACGATGGGCGAGGCCACCTGCCTTGTCTGGAATACGGCTCTGTTTACCGATGGGTTGACACGAGCTGCACTTCACGGGGTTGTGGTTGTAGAGGACGCAATGCCTTGACAGCCGCTTCTTAGTTGCCTGCGCCAGGCAGCGCCCCACGCGACCGAGGTCTAGCAGCAGTGGTGTATTGTTGCGCATATCTAGCCGCTTGCATAATCGGCTTCACCATCACCGCGTTTCGCCCCGCCACTGATTTAGGCGCCAAATGGCCCGTCCACTCACCCTCGGCGTTGAGATCGCTTGCCGCCTTTGTTGGCGTATTTACATAACAGCGCTGTAGAAGCTTAAGACACAAACGCAACGTGAACACGAGCACAGAGAATGAAGCGCTTCTAATAGCCGGTTTATTAGAAAAGAATGCAAGGGAAGTGAAATCGTCAGCAGAAACGCCAATGAGCAAAGAACTACGGTCAGTCGATGAAAGAAGGGCAAATTGCAAAGGAAGAACATAAAAACTTGTAGACGAAAGTATGACCGATTGACACGAGGGCCTAAACTGTGCTTCACACGTGCGACTTTATCGGTTAGCACCTTGCCCGGGAACCGACCTGTGCGTTTGGTTCCATCCTCTATACATAGCAGGTTGCTCTTTCTGCTGCGGTTCTCTTCGCTAATGCTGTGCCTTGAGACGAGCAAGCAACGTTGTGAGAGTCAACGTAGCTGCAATAGATCTGACGCAAAACGTCACCACTGATAACTGCTTCATCGCGTGTTATTTTTTGAGACCATATCAACGTGCAATTCCGAACCTGCCTGCTCCTTCGTGAGTGCCGCTTGCTCTTTGACGTTTCCTTCTTCATATAGGTCTGCCGCTTGTTCTAGCACATTTCACAAAGTAACTGTATAGGCTCTCGGAATATCGGTGGTGCCCTTGGATGCGCACTTGTACGTGCCTTTTTGCCTCTTTTTAACCTATTGGATGCCCCTATCTCGACACGTAAGACAGAGGCCGCTCTTGAGCACGGCAGCCTCCCTCTCTTCCAGTAGGAAAGAAAGGAGGGAGGAAAAAGAAGAAAACATCACAAGTAGTAGCTAGCGCGGATATGTCGCCACACTATATGGGCAGCCCAAACCAAAAACACCAGCAGCGCACCACTCCGATGTTTATTGTGACCTAAAACAGGAGTGGAAGCAAAAATGAATAGTAGTAAAAATGGAATGGAGATCGGGAACGCTGTAATCTGGATCCCGCCCGTGATATATCTCGTTGACGCTTGCCCTGCAGGGGTGCGGTACACGTGCAGGAGGTGACCCGAAGGCACCGTGCCACTGTGAGCACAACTGTATAGCTGCACTCCTATATGTGAAGTTCTTTGCACGGTGTCGAAGCCAGGGACAGTAGTGCCACTGCATTGCATTCTGCGAAGGTCACGCCGCCCGCTTTCGTAAATAGTGTTACTGGTAACGTTGCAGAGCGAGAAACAGTGTGATTTGTGAAGAAATAAAATTATTTAGAAACTTTGAACCTATTACTTAATTCAGAATCTATTATTCATTTCATACTGTCGTCACCGTATAGCCGCAAGGACATCTGGCCGTAACCGCATAAAGGATACGGCGCTGCGAACCTCGAATTCAAAGTGTTTCGGATTGGGGAGCGTAGATATAGATGTGATGACATACAAATCGGGAAAGCTACCAGCTTTGCTGAGTTATTTGATTCTACTAATTCCCTTGTTGAAAGATCACTGATTTCGAAACATCCAGTCCCTTTGCAGAGGCGCCAAAGTCTGCCCACCAGATTGACCGAAGCAGGGGATCGCGGTAAGCGTCATTTAATGTTCACAACGACGCGTTCTATTACGGGGAACAACGGCAAGTATAAAAATTTTGCTAAAATCAGTTACTAACTTTTATTTCTGACGTTTAGCGTGGCTTGACGAGTTTTAGTCGAACCCTTAGCCAAACAAGTGATGCTCAAGCGAAGTACTTTTTTCTACCGCGCACTAGTTAGCCGCCTGAGCGCACCGCCCCGCTTCCACAGTGGTGCACGATGCCGGTAAGGCACGAGTGCACAGGCGCGCGTGTTGTTGCGCGACTTAACATTTCGCGCGCCGAGGCGGCTGCCACGCTTCTCGATCCCGCGCCAGGAGCGCCGATTTGCGATGAGAAACGAGGACTCCGCTACGCAGGATCGTATGTGCGTCGCCCCGTTCTGCTGAGAGCGGCAGTAACCCCGGGGTTATCGCGAAACGCGCCAAGTGAACACGGGGAACCCCCTTTTTGGGCATATCGAGAAATACTGTGGCTCAGGGTGGCTTGGCTGCCGCCGTTTACGAGGGCCCTTGTCACGTTTCACGAATGTGCACGGTGCGACGGAGAGCTTTTTAACGTTCGTGCTATTGAGGGAGGGAGAGAGTTTAACGAAAGCTGGAGGTGTCAGCCTCGCTCTACCTAGGGGCTTGCTACTTCAGGTCATGCTGGAGGTATGAAGTAAATAAATAAATAAATAAATAAATAAATAAATAAATAAATAAATAAATAAATACGAACAACTTAAGTGTACATTTTGGATCCACTCTTCCAACTTTGTTTCTATGTGCGTACAGATCAGGGACACAAGAGAAAAAAAAAATCAACAACAACAGCAAAGAAATCAATAAAGAACTCAGAACATGCGGAGCATTTCGTGTGTACTGTGTCTTTTCGTCTTTCCTTGTCTGTGAGCTGTAGAGAAAGCGTACAAACCAGTACAAAACATTCTACTGGTTTAGACATTGTACATTTTACTGGTTTACTTACTTGCCGTAATTTGCATGCTTTTTGCATGCTTCTACTGATTTAGCAATTTGTTCGTACGCTATCTCATGAAGTGTTTAATTTACTGAGTGATTGATCGGTCAAATTTCGATGCATCTGTCAAACCGGAGGTCGAAGCAACGGGACCAGTAGGATGAAGTTTGTAAAGATGGATGCACGAAGTTTGTAAAGAATTATATTTGTGCGCATCCATTGTTTCTTTTTGAACACCTCTGGCGTTCGTTGTTCGTAATCGGCCGCAATCTTTGTCCGGATTTTCTCCCTCTCTTCTCAACACTGGCAGGAGCAGACAGTCTGAGAAAACTTCGATCAGCCCAGAGATCTCTGTCATTCTGCCGGCTGTCATCCCTTCGTAGCTACAAGAACGGGGTATAAAGCTTAGCGTATGTGGAGAGTATCAGCGAACACTTTCAAAAAATTTTAAAGGTTGCCTGTGGCAGGTAACACAATTCTAGTTCATGAGCTGGTCTGCTCGAAGAAGCGAACATTACTTGCACAAGAAATTGAAATGCATAATCGACTAATAAACAAAAGTTCACTAAGTTTTAACTAATTACCCTATGGCCCATATTGGGATTTACAAATTCTAGCCGGGTAGTTCGCAAGGCGGATCCACTTGGAGCGAATTCTCAGGATGGCACCAATTCCTAAATATTTATTCCCGTAATTTACGGAGACATTCATTGGCGTTCCAGCAGTTACTGTATTAACAAAACGTCGTTTTATGCATTGACGCACACAAGTAACGGGTACGCCAATGCATTTCTCCGCAATGTTCGGGAATTAATATCTCGAAACTGGTGTCATCCTGAGAACTCGTTCCAAATGGATCCTAATTGCGAGCTCCACGGCTAGAATGTGTAAATTGCAACATGGGCCGTACGGCAATTAGTTAAAAACTTAATTAGTGAATTGCTTAATCCGTCGATTATGCATTTCAATTTGTTGTCCAAGTAATGTCCGCCTCTTCGAGTAGACCAGCTCATGAACTACAATTCTGCTATCTGCCACAGGCAACCTTTAAACATTTTTGTAAGTGTTTGCTGAAACACCCGGTATATGGGAAGGGAACTGCCGGTGATCTCATAAGCATAGGCACGTGCAAGAAATATCTGCTCTTCGCGATAACTTATTCAAGTAGGCAAAAAGTGCTAATCGGAGAAGAGTGAAAAGGAAAGAGGGTAGAAAATCCAGATAAGTAAGAAAACAGAAGACCGCGAAACAGGGGCGTGAATGTAGGGCCGAGGTCCTCGCGGAATACCTTATGCGCCGTTTGTTTACGATGTGGACGCACGCGAGATGAAAGACAACGGTGTTTGAGTAGACGGACCGCCACCTGGGGAACAATTTCAGATGCGTCGTCACACGGCCCGCGGTGGTCGAGGCCTGGGAAAATAGCACGGCGGAGTAGCGCGCGGAGCCGACATGGCACTGCCTAGGTCGCAGTCGCACCAACTGTGCATTAATTTTTGTCGCTCAAGTCACGCAGAGTTGTGGAAGCCGGAGGGGCCATGACATACAGTCAGGAAGGCCAGAACCAACACAACAAAGAGGACAATTATATAGAAGCATACGGTGAGACAAGCTTACGTTTGCTTGCTTCCAACTATTGGTGCTCGGCGCCTGTGTGCATATCTTTTTTAACTTGAATGCTTGGAAGCACGAAGCGACTTGTTTTCTACTCCTCCACTGGTGCTTCGTCGGTATTCGTGCTTCGTCGGCGGCACATGCCGTGCAAAATCTGTAGCGTGCTGTCGACGGGAGCAAGCTTACATGCTGAAAGACTCTTCGAATGCCATTAAAGCATTTTGACGAATGCGTATTTTTAAAAACTGCGAGCGTCTATCGCAAGCGCTTTAGAAAATGCGCACTACTTTCTTCCGCGTACGCCACTACTAACCTTCCATGGCACGTCTCATGCCTTGACGAGCACTGCTCGGTTTTAGCGGCCCGCGGCGTACACTCGCGTACGGAGCGCGGGATGTGTGCGTGCCCGCAGCTGAGTTGCGTGCCGCAGCTCGTAATGGCACGGCGACCTGCAGGCGACGACCTTGCCTGCTGCTGCGCACCCGCATCTGGGAGACAACACCCCCCGGGTTAGGGGGGAAAAGGAGGGGGGGGGGACGTGTAGGGGGTGGGGTGCGAAACTTTTCTACTCCCAGCAGAGGACGACGGAAACCCTACAGTAGTGGTGGACGGTGTGGGATGAGGAAGTACCAGGACAGCAGGCTCACTTCGAGAGAACGCGGTCTCGGTCATTGCCGCTAAGCACGGACTCTTGGACGAGGCGGTCATCTTCCATACTCAAGCATCGAGTTGGGCAACCTTACGCAGAGAGGCAGCACAGACACCATATACGTTGCTGGTTGCGTGAATTCCTTTGCCCGACCACGGTAGAGCGATGTTTGCCTCAGGGGATTCCGACTGGCTGGGGTCTTTCGTTTGCCTGACCTTCTCTGCTATTATTTTTTTCTTATCGTTTCCGCGTAGATTCCAGGGGAGAACGAACTCGGAGCACGACGTCGCTGCGCTTGACGGTCTTCGCGAAGTGTCCTGGCTTCTCACTGAGGTCTTGTTTTTCTTCAGAAAGGACAGGCTGTGGAGAACGTAGATTTTGCTTGCGCGTTTAGCGCATGTATACAAATGTACAACTTGACGCCGGAAATGGAATTTGTACGTCTTCGTTATTCTCCGTGCTTTGTGTTGGATGTGCGAGTCGAATTCTGATGCAGGCTGACGGAAGCGAGCTGGTTGGTTCAAGTGAAGGAGGCGTCAGGACAAGACAACGCTCTTCTCAGCAGACTCGTGCATGCGTGTGACGTGAGCTTGATATTGCGGCTTCGACGGACGATTTAGAAGTGGCAGAATCGAGCCCGGCTACAAGTATGGCCTGTCTGTCGCCTGACGTAGCTTTGCATGTCATCAGGAGTAACTGTCTGGGGAGAGGTCCCATGTTCCCATTCAACGCAGCGCTAGAGACTGAGGAAATTAAATCGGTAGGAACGTTAGAGGGATATGTCCTTGCTCAAAATGTTTGAAAGAAGTGGCTCTTGATTTAATTTCAGTTTCCTCAAGCCGTCAAAAGTAGATATCCACAATATCTCCGCTGCTGTGTCGTTCAGCTTTTCTATTTGTTTTGTGAGGAGCTGTCATAGCTGTGACTACAGGTTGGCTGACCTTTTGATTGATTCATGGAGTTAGAGTTGTCCTTCTTGAGTGGGTGAACAGGTTGAAGCGAAGTTTCGGAGTACCGGTAGAGCTGAAATCCAGACGAACAGCTACGATGCGGCTGGTCTTGGGAACTCAACTACGAAGTCGATAACATTACTTCGTCTCGCAACTAGGATTCTTCGCTCCGGCTGTCAGAAACGCCGCGTGCTTAAAATTGTGGATAGACGGAGCTATCGCGGACGCGATACGTGGCACTTTATTTACTTGGTCAGAGCTTTTTTTTTTTTTTCAGCTGCCTCCAGAGCATGTGAACTTAAGTTTGACGTGTTCGGTGGGGGGCACGAGTGTGCCCTGGCACGGGGTCGTATCGGAAGGTCGGTGCCACGGTGCCGCTGAAGAGCAGCCTACGCAGGCAAGTTGCTGCTGTAGCTGCGGCTTAGGTGCACCCAAGCAGCCGGTTCCCATGCGAACCGGCTGCTCGGTGGAAGGAGAACGATTTCGGCGTGTTCGCTCCCTCTCTGCTTCGTTTCGACTCTCTTCGAGTTTGTCCTGGGCGTGGCCGGTAAGGCGAAGTCGAAGGTGTGTGTGTGAGAGCCTTTGCCGTTCGTGGAGCCACGGTACATGTTCCTGTACTCAGATAGGGCTATTACAAACTCTCTCGGTCCTTATTTGGTGCCGCCGATAAGGCATATCTTGCGCTCCATTCAGGGGTCTTTACAGATGAGTGAGAGCTCTGATGCCAGCCATTAAGTGGTCGACTGATAAGCGCGACTGACCTGCAGGGATTAATTAGCCCATTGTACCATGGCCCCACCGTTCGCTTTTGGGATTCGTCTTGCTGCGCTTCGCAAGGTTATCAATGCATTGTGGCAGGCTGTTTGTAAGTGCTTGTCGTCTACATAATGATCCCGCCTGGCAGTCAACGCTCATTTTGCATGACGTATCTTCGTCTTTCGTTTTTGGTACTGGTTTCTACGTTACTTATCACGCAGTCCACAATCACTGTGCCGGTGGTCCCGCGGTTTGTGCATCATCTTTCAGCACTGACTGATCAAGTGTGCCCAACAGAGGCGATAAGGCCGTATACAGCATTAAGGTTGCCAGACTCACTACAACGCTAGGGATGCGTTTAACCTTAAATCATCTGCCGTAAGCAACGCAGCCACAATTGCCTGTCCTTATCCGAACACTGAACCCGCACAGAGTTTCAGACGATTACTATATACTGCCTAACCTGACGCAGTTGTTTCGATGTCTTGATACCGCGTCGCTGGCAGCGACCCTAGCAGTCGTCATATCACATTGGGAAATGATAAATATCAGTCTAAACAAGATGCGTAAGCGAGAGTACCCCGAATGGAGTTATTAGCTGCGAGCCCGACGTCGTCTAGCCATCTTGCCGCATACACGGTCTCACGCCTTTGCCGAACCAGACTAACGCCAGTATCACTTACCATCGGATAGCACGAACACGCAAAAATTCATTTTTGTTTGTTCTTACTTTTTCGTGTTCCAGTTTCTGTCAACGATGCTTATAGTGGGCTAGAATTTCCATAAGCAGCTAGGAACATTTCGTAGGTTACTTCGGTGACCTACGGTTACTTGCGCATTGAAAAATTCAATCTTATGGCCAGGTGTTTAATTTCTCGAAGTGTAATGAATCCTGGATCAAATTATGTGTTATACATTTGTTCGCCTGCTACTGCTAACTCAATGTTTTCCGCTGTAAACTTAAAAAAAAAAAATATGCTCGTCATTTGTATAGAACGAATTTGTGACGACAGCATAAGCCCAGTAAAAATGTGCATGCCCGATTGAAGAAGCCAACTACACAGACATGTGCAGCTCATTGTAATGTGAAATAGAACCAAGACGGAACACTGAAGCTGCTCCCTTAGTGCGTGTCGTGAAACTAACATACGACCATGAAGCAAGCGGTTTTTTCACTGTAGATTGTGCCACGGAGAGAGAGAGAGAGAGAGAGTATAAGAAATGCAGGGCAGAGAGGGCAGCCAGAGTAATTGTCTGGTTGGATACTCTGCACCGGGGAGGGCGGAGGGAAAGGGTAGAAGAAAACAAGGAGAAATGAAGATATGAAAAAGGGATCATGTTCTACCATGTCTACTAGCTTTATGTTCACGCTTCTAACAAGAGTTGTGCGAGACTGTTCTATTTTTGATGCTCCATGGTAACCTACCTTCTGGAAAATAAATAAATAAATAAATAAATAAATAAATAAATAAATAAATAAATAAATAAATAAATGCATGTGTACACCCCTGAGCAGAAGGATATGGACCAAGCATCGCGCGATAAAACTAATTTTCTCCTATGTGAATGCAACTTGAAATTACGGACTGCATTCAAAACTTGGCATTACGCATTTTCTATTGCACTCGTCAGTTCCCGTTTATGCATGTTAATTACGGAGTTCTGTTTTTTCGGCAACCGTGTGGCCCGTATACTTTTACTCACGGGTGTACATACATACATACATACATACATACATACATACATACATACATACATACATACATACATACATACATACATACATACATACATACATACATACATACATACATCATCATCATCAGCCTAGTTACGCACACTGCAGGGCAAAGGCCTCTCCCATACTTCTCCAACTACCCCGGTCATGTACTAATTGTGGCCATGTTGTCCCTGCAAACGTCTTAATGTCATCCGCCCACCTAACTTTCTGCCGCCCCCTACTACGCTTCCCTTCCCTTGGAATCCAGTCCGTAACCCTTAATGACCATCGGTTATCTTCCCTCCTCATTACATGTCCGGCCCATGCCCATTTCTTTTTCTTGATTTCAACTAAGATGTCATTTACCCGCATTTGTTCCCTCACCCAATCTGCTCTTTTCTTATCCCTTAACGTTACACCTATCATTCTTCTTTCCATAGCTCGTTGCGTCGTCCTCAATTTCAGCAGAACCCTTTTCGTAAGTCTCCAGGTTTCTGCCCCGTAGGTGAGTACTGGTAAGACACAGCTGTTATACACTTTCCTCTTGAGGGATAGTGGCAACCTGCTGTTCATGATTTGAGAATGCCTGCCAAACGCACCCCAGCCCATTCTTATTCTTCTGGTTATTTCAGTCTCATGATCCGGATCCGTGGTCACTACCTGCCCTAAGTAGATGTATTCCCTTACCACTTCCAGTGCCTCGCTACCTATCGTAAACTGCTGTTCTCTTCCGAGACTGTTAAACATTACTTTAGTTTTCTGTAGATTAGTTTTCAGACCCACCCTTCTGCTTTGCCTCTCCAGGTCAGTGAGCATGCATTGCAATTGGTCTCCTGAGTTACTAAGCAAGGCAATATCATCAGCGAATCGCAAGTTGCTAAGGTATTCTCCATCAACTTTTATCCCCAATTCTTCCCACTCCAGGTCTCTGAATACCTCCTGTAAACATGCTGTGAATAGCATTGGAGATATCGTATCTCCCTGTCTGACGCCTTTCTTTAATTGGATTTTGTTGCTTTCTTTGTGGAGGATTACGGTGGCTGTGGAACCGCTATAGATATCTTCCAGTATCTTTACATATGGCTCATCTACACCCTGATTCCGTAGTGCCTTCATGACTGCTGAGGTTTCGACTGAATCAAATGCTTTTTCGTAATCAATGAAGGCTATATATAAGGGTTGGTTATATTCCGCACATTTCTCTATCACCTGATTGATAGTGTGAATATGGTCTATTATTGAGTAGCCTTTACGGAATCCTGCCTGGTCCTTTGGTTGACAGAAATCTAAGGTATTCCTGATTCTGTTTGCGATTACCTTAGTAAATACTTTGTAGGCAACGGACAGTAAGCTGATCGATCTATAATTTTTCTAGTCTTTGGCGTCCCCTTTCTTATGGATTAGGATTATGTTAGCGTTCTTCCAAGATTCCAGTACGTTCAAGGTCATGAGGCATTGTATATATAGGGCGGCCAATCTTTCTAGGACAGTGTTCCCACCATCTTTCAACAAATCTGCTGTTACCTGATCCTCCCCAGCTGCCTTCCCCCTTTGCACAGCTCCCAAGGCGTTCTTTACCTCTTCCGGTGTTACTTGTGGGATTTCCAGTTCCTCTAGCCTATTCTCTCTCACGTTATCGTCATGGGTGTTACTGGTACTGTATAAATCTCTATAAAACTCTTCAGCCACTTGAACTATCTCATCCATATTAGTAACGATATTGCCGGCTTTGTCTCTTAACGCACACATCTGATTCTTGCCTATTCCTAGTTTCTTCTTCACTGCTTTTAGGCTTCCTCCGTTCCTGAGAGCCTGTTCAATTCTATCCATATTATAGTTCCTTATGTCCGCTGTCTTACGCTTGTTGATTAACTTAGAAAGTTCTGCCAGTTCTATTCTAGCTGTAGGGTTAGAGGCTTTCATACATTGGCGTTTCTTGATCAGATCTTTCGTCTCCTGCGATAGCTTACTGGTTTCCTGTTTAACGGCGTTACCACCGATTTCTATTGCGCACTCCTTAATGATGCCCATAAGATTGTCGTTCATTGCTTCAACACTATGGTCCTCTTCCTGGGTTAAAGCCGAATACCTGTTCTGTAGCTTGATCCGGAATTCCTCTAGTTTCCCTCTTACCGCTAACTCATTGATTGGCTTCTTATGTACCAGTTTCTTCCGTTCCCTCCTCAAGTCAAGGCTAATTCGAGTTCTTACCATCCTATGGTCACTGCAGCGCACCTTGCCGAGCACGTCTACATCTTGTATGATGCCAGGGTTCGCGCAGAGTATGAAGTCGATTTCATTTCTAGTCTCACCATTCGGGCTCCTCCACGTCCACTTTCGGCCAACCCGCTTCCGGAAAAAGGTATTCATTATCCGCATATTATTCTGTTCTGCAAACTCTACTAATAACTCTCCTCTGCTATTCCTAGAGCCTATGCCATATTCCCCCACTGACTTGTCTCCGGCCTGCTTCTTGCCTACCCTGGCATTGAAATCGCTCATCAGTATACTGTATTTTGTTTTGACTTTACCCATCGCCGATTCCACGTCTTCATAGAAGCTTTCGACTTCCTGGTCATCATGACTGGATGTAGGGGCGTAGACCTGTACAACCTTCATTTTGTACCTCTTATTAAGTTTCACAAGACATGCCACCCTCTCGTTAATGCTATAGAATTCCTGTATGTTACCAGCTATGTTCTTATTAATCAGGAATCCGACTCCTAGTTCTCGTCTCTCTGCTAAGCCCCGGTAGCACAGGACGTGCCCGCTTTTCAGCACTGTATATGCTTTTTTTGTCCTCCTAACTTCACTGAGCCCTATTATATCCCATTTACTGCCCTCTATTTCCTCCAATATCACTGCTAGACTGGCCTCACTAGATAACGTTCTATCGTTAAACGTTGCCAGGTTCATATTCCAATGGCGGCCTGTCCATACATACATGTATGTATGTACATACATACATACATACATACATACATACATACATACATACATACATACATACATACATACATACATACGTACGTACATACATACATACATACATACATACATACATACATACATACATACATACATACATACATACATACATACATACATACATACATACATACATACATACATACATACATACATACATACATAAAATGTGCCTAGTTGGATGAATCGCTCGACTCATCGCGCTGACCCTTTTCGCGGGGATCCCGTGGGTGCTGCGATGTTTGATCACGTGGTGGCGCGTCCATTACGTGCCCCAACTGCCTCCGTTGTCTCCGTGTTTACAATGGGTGTGTATGACGCCGATGCGGCTTAGCAAACCTCTGTTTCGGGAGATATCGTAGACGGTGACAAGGTGGACGACGCGAAGCTTTGGCCACAGCTTCAGAGAACTTGCAAAAGCGCTTTCGCAGCTGATTAAGCTAGGTCCAAACTGCGCGAGCCGCGCATATGATGCTTGTTCTAAAAGCGGGGCTAAATATGTATTCCAAGCTATCCAAACTTTCCGCTCATGAATTGAATAACGTTTAGTGTGTTTTAGTCTTGGTTATTTAGTTGGGAAATATAGTTAAGCAGCGGCTTTATCACATTTCTAACTCGGCAAATTTTCTCGGTGCGGTCACTATATCCGATTTTTTTCTGCCTATAGTCACTCGCGGGTGTGCCCAGTTCTGATTGATTTGTTCTTGCTCCACGCGAACCTTAAAACGTAGCGGTTTTGTGCGTTGTAATACGTTGTAGCAAAGATGTATTATCGATAGTGACTCGCTTACTCTTGTGGACCGTCACGAAACATTCAGCTTCAACCATTCGCGCGATATCGGTGTAGTCCGTGATTTATTGTGCGTATATGGTACGCATATATTCAAGTGTGCGCCAATTCACTCATTGACACGTTGGCGATAGAGTGGGCGTACGTTTTCCTGCCAGTGTGGGTATATGTGCGCTCATACTGTGAGCGAAACTTACGATGACAGGACACGGCGCTACTCCCTTTGTCGTTGTTTGAGTGGTACTCACTCTTGCCGACGTTCCGGGGCTGAATCACTTTCTTTCAATGTTAGCGATACAACGCTGGCGGACTGGCGAATTTCTGAATCCCCGAGGAAAGCCATATAGAAGTGTCGGTAACAGGTACGGACAGTTTGCCGGTAACACGTACGTACAGTTGCAGCAACGGTCCGCGAACTAGGCTAAACAGATTCATTCCATTCCTTAATATGCCAGTCACTATTTTTGCAGCCAACTACTGCGCATGTCTTCAATCCACATGATTCAATCCGGCATGATTGAAGTACAGTGCGTTAGCGAAAACTCAGTTCTATTTCCGACAGCTGATCGCACAGAAGCAAGGTGGAAGCGGTCATGGTTTCTTATTCGTGCGCTGTCGCTGAGGCAACGCGCGACGCGCCGCCGAAAGCGCCATCCCGTTTCTATAGAACAAACAGATCCGCGAAGAGGGTCAGTAACGAAACATACTGACGGCCTTCGGGCTAGGCTCAGTGCACTGCCTCGGAGTTGGGCTGCGTTGAGACACATGCCGTTGAATAAGCACACCCATCGGTACACACAGTCTTACATGATTATAAATATGGTCTCATTAGTCTTGTGAAAATGGGCTGTTACTAAATGTTTCTTGAGTTATCATTGCCTACATCGAATAATGCGCTATTTCAGAAACAAGTAGCTGTCTCGAGTCATGTGCGAAGGAGAAGTTTAACACTCTGGCACATTCGCAGAACTACTAAACGTGCCCGATGAAACAGACGAGGCTCGTCAAACGTTGCTTCATTGTCCACAAAATTGCCGTCGCACCTTAGCTCGAGCTAGCCTCGTTCAACCTCTCCAACAGTGCGAAGAACCACGCTCTTTGTTTGTTATTCGACATCGGACGTGAGGCCATTGTTGCCTCTTAAATAGAAGATAGACGTACCGCGTCATGTTGCACGTGACTGCATGCAGCCCTCGTATAATTATCGCGCTTTCTGAACCGTTATATTGGCGGCTCTCGCGGGCCTTCATACACGCAGTAATTGTTACTCTATACGCGGACCCAACCGTCGCTTCTCGGGCGGCGGCGGCACGCGCGTGTGTCGTGCCTTATCGTGGCAGCGCGAGCGGCGCGTCCTGCATTGGCAGCGTCGGCACGTACAATGCGCGGCCTCTCGGTGGAGACCTTGGCGCGGCCGTGACCCCCATGCCAAATCGGCTCCAGGGCTGAACTCGCTTGTACGTGCAACACCGACCGGCAGACGCGCGCAAACCTTTGCCAGGTCACACAGATCCGTTACCGCAGTTCGATGGCCCTGCTCTATCCCCGACGCATCGACAAAGTTACGCTCCGTTTCGCTAAAAGCGTGCAGTGGCGTGCAAGCTGTGAGGAGCCCGCAAAGGCTGTCCACATTGGAGCCAGACAGCGCATGCCTGCTGTGTCTTGTATGTGGCTGGCGCGCTCCAGTGCATGTTAGCCTCTTGTGAGCGAAATATCAAATAATGAGAGTAACCGCGTCAGGTATGATTTTCTTGAGGAAGTGCTAAGAGCCCATGTTCCTTTGCCGTAATTTTTTTAATTGTAACTGCTTTCCATGCGTAATTTATGTATGAGGTATGTAAACAAAAGCGAGCAGGCCTTCCTCATGTAAGAATGGAAGCAATGTCATATAGAACTTCTGGTTCATAAACCAACGCGTATAGCTATCAGCATGTTCAATCTATAGTTTATATGGCAACGCTTAGAATTCGCTCTTGTGCCTCATTCCTTGGCAGAGCCACAATAGGCCGTGAATGTTTGTTGTAGATGTTAGAGTAGAACACTGTAGATGGAGGCTTGTCAGATGATGGATCCCAGTTACAGGTGACGAAAAGTGTAAAACCCCTTCTTGGACGAAATCTCAGGAGAGCGACTAGCGGAGAAAACAAAGGATGTAGGCAGGCATGTTAACCAAAAGATCGTCTTAGTTCGCTACCCTACGCTGGGGAGCGGAACAGGTGAATATAAAGAAAAGAGAGAGGAAGAAAAGACGAGGTGAGTGCACAAACGCGTACGGACGGCGACACGCAGCCAAGCACGTCCTAAGAGAAATTACGAGCAAGGGATCAAAAATTAGGCCTGCGTGTCCCAACAGAGAAGTGATTTTTTGGCTACAAGGGTACTGTGCTGGGGTGCGCTTCGGAGACATGGACATAGTAAGGCACAGAGACGCTCTCGATGTTTATAGTATGTGTGCCTTTCTCTGACCTTGTCTTCAAAGCGCACCCGCGGGCACAGAATACATTTCCAACTCGCTAAAGAAGCAACGTTCTGGAAGAGTGTAGGGCGGTGATCTGAGTGGAGAAAGCGGTAATGATTTACGGTATTATAAAGTGCGCACATCTAGTAATCCGTGATGACGTCGCAAATTCAGTTCAGCTGGAGCAAAAGTTCCTTTGCAAGTCAGCGCTTGTGGCCGTCGATCGGCTCCGTCCTTTGTCCGCAGTTGCGCTGTGCACGTCATCATATCCTTGCAGCCAGAGCGCATTGGCGAGGAATGGGGAAGACCTGTGTGTGTGTGTGTGTGTGTGTGTGTGTGTGTGTGTGTGTGTGTGTGTTTGTGTGCGCACGTGCGTGTGCGTGTGCGCGCGTGCGTGCGCGTGCGTGTGCGCGTGCGTGCGTGTGCGCACACGCACACACACACGCACACGCACACACACGCACACACATGCACACGCACGCACACACACACACACACACACACACACACACACACACACACACACACACACACACACACACACACACACACACACACACACACTTGGTCGCTGTGTATAGAATACGCTGATTGGCGGACCACGCTAGTATTCGCGAGTGTCTGGGCAAATTTTATTGAATAATGCAAGGCCTACAGTTAACGTAGTAAGGCGTCTGGATTTTCTGTCCTTTACTTTGTAGTAGCTTGAGTTTCGGGGTGCGTTGGGGGGTCAAAGGGGACTTCCCCCTTGACAGCAGCCGGCTCTGTGTACACCAAGCAGTGTCCACGAGAAACAGTCATCTCTGTCGCTCTAGGAGGTTAATCATGTCATCGTAGTCTCGTTGTTTTATAGGGAGTGACAGGAGCGTATCACCACGAGGGGAAGATTATTCAGCGTGACAGCCAGCGGAGGATCTTTGCAGAACTGGAAATGAAGACCTGTCACTGACGGATCGTATATTGTCTTTTCATTTGTCGTGCTTGTTCACTACGAGTGCGCGTTTTGACTCATTATAAGCCTTAAAATAGATAGTAATTTACGAGGGGAACGCTGTCTACTGGCGTATTGGCCCGTCGGCTCGATATACGCGAGCTGCGCACAACTTTATCCGGAGCGTGGACAGCGATGCGAAAATTTGACTATATGCCCCATTCGCGCACTCTGGGTAAGTTTGAAAACACCTATGTGTTGGTACCTTTGCTGTTACAACAGTGCCTTTGGATCCGCGGAAGCGACACCCAAGTGCGCAGCGAAAATGCAGCATCGACCTCTTAGTGGTGTATACCCATGTCGTCCTGCGTAGTGCATACTTATACCATGGAGTAACGCTTCTTGTGTTTCGCGCGCTACGAAGGGTTTTTATTTTTTGGTCTTTAAGGGGAGGCTGCAGTTTGCTTTGAATATGCGTGCCTGTGTACGTTGTATGCTTGCGTTTGTGCAAGTTTCATAATTCATTCATATCGTCTGGAGTATGGTGTTAGGCGTATGTTGAAGCATACGGCTACAGCGTTAACTAAATATTATCTTACTAGTGTCTTAACCGGTGCTACTTCGCGCAAGTCACGAAATGCCCAACCGCCAGGCGACGGCAGCAACCACTGGACAAAAATGCAGAATGCTGCACTTCTTTAAAAGGCAAGGGTTTCGTGCAAGTACTAACGCCGACAAGCATATGCCATCTGAGCAAGCTCGCAACCAGAGGTCGCGTAATCTATCTCCACTACCACAGCTGCTGAGATTTTGCATATGTTCTGTACTACACGCGGCGGCGGACGCGCGTACACGTGCGCGTGGCACGACCTCTCCAACTCTGTCGCGCACGTACACCGCGCACACACGCGCACAAAGAGGACGACGAGCAAAGCGATCTGCTTGAATGACGATCCCCTCTCGGAGGTTTCTTTGTAAGGTCGAGGGCAGCTCTGCACGCGTCCCTGGTCTAATCTATGTAGGCTACAGGTTACGACCACCGTAAAGTGACCTGCAAGATAAGCAGGTTGAGGGCGGCTGCGCTCAGCTGCCGTCCGCTCGTTCCCAGAGTTGCACACAGCACGCCGGTCTGGAGCCGCCCTTGTTCGCAGCAGGTTCCTCTTTATTTACACCGATGAGAGTTCTCATCACTGTTATCAGCCGCTACTAACGTTGTTTTGTAGGTGAGAGGGGTTCCGCGCATTTCTAGAGACTCGCATAAACCGTGGTGACTGGAGTGGGGCTTATTTGCGGCTTCAATGCTTGATCGATCCTATCCGGTCAGTAGCTGACGGTAAGCCAGGACGGTGATGTTAAAGTAAAGCGACAATGTTCCACATTCGCGTAAACGCCCGTGCTTTTGGAACAGTGTGTGCTTAGCTAGTGGCGCCCACCCTGAATAATCTCATCTGCCTTCGCTTCCTTGTTCGCGGCAAACCTGGTAAAGTGACTTCCTTCGTTTCGACGTGTTTTCTAAAGCTATAGACTTAGCGATGATCACGGTCATCCCGTTTTTCTGCCAAGGAGAGATAGACTTGGCTCCTTGCTCGTAGGAACAGTATGCCTATATAGCATTTGTGCCGGCGAGCAAATCATGAGAAAAAATGATGTGGCATCATGTCAAAGACATGGCGCATGTCCATGATCCGTCTAGAAAGCCAGTTTTTCAACAGGTAACCACAGCGGAAGTGGGGCTGACACATTTATTTTTCTGCCAATATCTGTAAATTTGCCGCTTTAATTATCTTAAGCGCGCTCTCTAGAAGGCCGCGATATTGCGGTATTTAAAAGCATACGGGGGACAATAAATCGCAAGCCAACGAATGGTGCATCCTTTCACGTTAGTTGTTCTGCCGTGGCTGGTCATTCAGGCAACGTTGTGTTTATCTCGCGTAAATTCTACTGCATTACAATGGTCGAACGCTATACAGCTGATTAACAGCGGCCCAACGAGGAATGTATCTGTAGGCTACGTTTCTACAACTCTTCTACGACGGCCCGTCGACCCGTGCTATCAGTTTCGAAAATGAACGTCGTTTCTTGCGATAAAGCGAAGAGCTGGGCAACTGTAGATGACCTCTGGTGAGAGAGTTGCCAACTTTTGCTCACACGATGCTTAGAAACGTGAAATTCCGCCATCGAACTTTCATGTGTTGTGGAATTGTCCGTGAAAACAAACGTAAAGATACCTTGCTCGCGACTTCTTTAAAGTGCAAGGCATTTCGTTTCCAAGGGATGAGTAGAGAATTTCTTGTTTCCTTCTTGCGTGTTTGAATGTCCAACCACTATCACCTGTTGTGAACTGCCTCTCCTGTCCATCCGCTTCTCCACACTGATCTTATCTGTAGTTCCTGACTTCATCTTGCCTTATTGACCCTTTTGCAGCCGCACCAGAGCATGATTTCGCTTAGTCCCTTCCGGTCAATCCGCACTCACCAAGGAAAGCTGTGACGCGGATTGTCTCCTTCTGTTTCTAACCTTTGAGTAAGCTTGTAGCCCCTTTTATTGGGCATGCCGCTCTCGATAATATTGGCTTCATCTCCTGAAACTTCGCTTTGAGCACACTTTTTACTAGGGCTGTACTCGATTACTCCTCTCCCCCCACTTCTCCTCCGCGCTCTCATCTTCTGTATATATAAAATGCTACCATGTATTGCAACGACCTTGCAGGGCATCTTGCTTCACTTTGACCGTACATTAAGAGACTTCTGGGTGTAAGCTTTGGTGGTAAATTAAAATAACAAGTTTAGCGCACTTTAGCGTCAGCTAGGGCTCCAGCATGATATCTATATACATATATATATATATATATATATATATATATATATATATATATATATATATATATATATATATATATATATATATATATATATATATCTTCCTTTTAGCTTCCAGCAGGCCTAATTTTTTACTTGTTAGCATTCAGCGCTGTCTTTTGAGCACCTCGTGTACGACCCCCACCCCCGTGTTTTTTTTTATATATTGCACGAAAAACACGCATAATATAAAAGCACAGCACGGGGGACGCATTCCTCGCCAGCTTCTGCCCTTCTCAGACGCTCGCTCCGTGACCCGTGACAGAGGCCCTCGACGCACTTTGTTTTCTTTATTCCCCCGCTTTTTTTAAAACTCTGCTGACTCTTTTTGGGTCCGCAGACGCTTCGTCCGCATTTTCCTGCTAATATTCAAAGAGGCTCTCATGAGTGCGGATCTGCAAATATAGCGCTGTTTCGTCTCTTCTGCCTTATTTGCGTTTTATTCATTTCAATTTAATGCACGCGGGCAGCGATCGGAGACCTTCTTTCGCATCGCGTGAGAAAACAGCAGCAAAGAAAGCAGCAAACAGTGCGTGGATGTCATGTCGGCAAATGTTTAACAAGTCTCACCTACTTCCCTCTGTGTGAGCCGTGTGCGTGCGCGGAGGTTTTCCCTCGCCCCGCGTTGGCGGCGCAATCCTCGTTTTGCTCTGCGCACTTGAGCGTGCAGTGGGCTCGGGCGTCGCGCAGCGACACGGTAATAGGCTTAGCGCCTCACAGACGGGCATCCTGGAGAGTATTTGGTTCTGGCCTTTTGCACGCATACACTGCAATGCACATTTAACTATAACAAATGAATGAATGGATGGATGGATGGATGGATGGATGGATGGATGGATGGATGGATGGATGGATGGATGGATGGATGGATGGATGGATGGATGGATGGATGGATGGATGAATGCATGAATGAATGAGTTATCTTCATTAAGGAAAGGCGTAGCTCTACGGCCTAAAAAGGGCATAGCGTTCAGGTAACGGAATCGCACGCGACGATAGGAGGCCCCCCCGCGTGCAAACTCCCAGAAGGGGAGCAGCGCGACGCCGACTCGGTGGTCGTCGGGTGGGGTGGTTGTCTTCGAACGAGGCGATGCGCGGTCGCGTGTGTTTCTCTCGGAGGTCTTGGAATGCGGGGCAGTCCCGCAGCATGTATTTCTGGGGGTAGCACGTACGGAGGCGTCCCACCTAACACGCGGCAAGATTTTTCTTTCTTCTTTCTTTAAAGAGCGAGGCCTTCTGTTGTGATGAAACGAACTGTGTGTTGTTAGCGACCTTCTTCGGTATTTTTGCGCTCCTAACAATGGAGTGATTAGTATCAAAGAAATAATAAACGTCTGAATTATTAACTTTTTGGCCACGATATACAAATACGAGGCCTGTAGAGAACATTAGAAAACATCATTCGATTCGCTTGCGACGCGTTAACGCTTGCGCAGCTCTTTCGTCCGTGTTTTAAGGGAAAGCCCGCCGTTTGTGCGCCATAAGCGCTTTCTTTTAAATGTAAATCTAGAGTAAGCAAATGTAAGTGTCTAACGTTAAGTTCCATTCTCAGCAAATGCTGGTGTGAAATTACTCCGTCCCTTTCCATATAACTTGATCGACAACCCCCTCACGCATGCGCATATCTGCATTTTAATGCCATTGCTGTTCCATAACTTTTGGAGGACAGGTTTCAGCGCTACAGAGCGCGTTGCAGCCGTCCGCCAGTCGCACTCGATGTTGATGAACGTCTTTCGAGAGTACATGCGCGGTCTGTGTAATAGAGGGGGCTTCAAATTGCACGCGACGCGTAAAATCGCTCGATGGCCGGTCAAGGATGACCCCTATCGGACCGGTTGACAACTCTCTCCTGCGCCGGCACGCGGTCATCGGCAGGGCCCGTCTTTGTTCCTGGTTCTGGGCGATGCTTATCTGCTAATTTTCAATGTCGGACAGCGACACTGCTTGCTCTAGGAGCAGCTAGGTCTTAATTTAAACGGCTGACAGTGAAAAACTCGCTGCGCAATTACAGCCAAGTCGACGATCGGCCAGGCTCGCCACTCCCATCTTTCGAGCAGGTTTTTTTTTGCCCGTGAAGTTACCGGACGAGAAAAAAGGAGAAGATGAGGATGCAATTGAAGGAGTTAAGTGCACTGATACCTCCGTAACAACCACGTGCAAAACTACACATTCCGAGCAATTTAAAAGTCGCAGCTGCATTTCTGTAGTGTTTGGGGGCATTTATCAGCTCTATACCTCTTGCTTCACGGCATTTGGTTCGTGTCGCAGAGAAGTAATTTCCTTCATCTCATTCCTACATCTCGACCTAATGTTTCTAGAGGAGGAGGAGGAAGAGGTGATGGAGTAGAAGAAGAAAAAGGGTGCAGTGTTGAACCGCCACGGAAATCTTTGCTTGCAATCCAAAATTACCTGATTGAATCTAATCGGTCACCATGCTCGGCTGATCGTCCCTCCTTCTCCACCATAGCTTTCTTCTATTTATTTATTTATTTATTTATTTATTTATTAGATTTCTATGCGTGGTTTCATTTTTCATTACTTCTTTTTCTCACAAACAAAGATTATTTTCTAGGTTCGAACGTTCAAATTGTTAATTTCCTTGTTTTCTATACGCCTAATTTAACCATCCAATTCATGGCGAATCCCACACTATAGTTATGCGCCACAACCACTCAGGTTAACAACAACGGACCACAGACTTTTGCAATGCGATATTGTAATTCAAAGTTTATTTAAGAGACAGGAGCGCGCGCGCACGCACGCACGCACACACAGAGCTAATCGAAAATCTATATTTTCTTCACACATCTAGAGATTTATTGACAGAAAGACAGAGAGGTCGGCCTGAGCTTCACACATCTAGGTTCGCAAGAAAGTTCATGCGCTGTTTGTTAGAGGAGATGCCAGCCAAACGTGATGTTAGGCATATGTTAGCGAAGACGGCCGGCTAACGGCAAACTAATGTTCGAAAAAGGGCCCGTGGTCGCTTACCACATGCCTTTTCCCTTTCAGTTGTCCACTCCCGCCCCGATACCGGTACATCCTTCCCCTCTACGGTAAGCGTGTGTATTTTTGGGGAACAACAAACGCGGAACAACGCAAGAAAGAAAGAGAGAGCGCTAGAGAAACGAAAAGAAGAAGAAAGGGGGGGGGCACAGACAGGGCAAACGCCGTTGTCGATGCGGTTGCTTGATTTACAAGGTATACATTTTCCAATGGATGTTCGCAGCAATCATAAATGTTTACGGCAAACAATTAAAGAAGAAAGGAATTGGCGTTAACTTTCTGAGATGTCATACAGAGCAATGTGGCCAGCGCGTTTCCTCGACGTACACCCTGTTTCCGCGTGGTGCACAGTGCCCGTTGCATGACGTGTAGTGCGTGTGCGCTCGCGTGCTTGTACCAGGTGGTCGAAACGGCGCAGGCGCACCGATATCGCCCTCCGCGCCGGCCTCCTGGCGTCGCTCTGGCGTATTTGCCAATTATCGCTGCCGAAGCGCTGGCATGCACTGGCGGAGCGGCCAGAGCACATTGCTGCCCCTTCTTGGCGGGCCGCTGTAATGGGCAGCTCTCGGAGTGCTCCATAATTAGCTCTCATTCCGGGCGTATTAATACGAGCCCTGCTGCCCGTGTGTGGGGTGTGTGCGAGCACCGGTGCATGCGCGCTGAGAGCGAGGTACCGTTGTCGCTACGAGCTCTGCGAGGCGCCGTCGTCGAGCCAAACAAACGCCCAGCCTGCAAGAAGCGACGGTTGGGAGGGGGAGACGGAAACGATGATGCATGAGCTTGGGTATAGTAGCAGCCGGTTACAGCCAGTCTGCTTTAAATAAAGCTTTAGAAGTGCCGCAATGCGCGATGCTTAGGCGAGGGGGATGTAGAAGGAGACCATGGAGGGTGAAAGGGCGACCAGAGGGGTTCTAGTGTACGGATGTTTCCCGAAATTTTAATAATTCGTACAAGAGCAACCTCCAGAGAAAGAGACAGGTTACACGCTGGCTACTTAAGAAAAAAAAAGAAAAAAAAAAGAGCCTTCGAAATGAAGTTCTCGCTGCAGTGCCACGAACTGTCCGGCCAATGTGCGTGCGCCTAGTCATTGTGGAGATCAGGGAAGGACAATGACCCCCATGCCCCCGTTGTTTGTTTTTCCCACGCTGTAAGACACCGGCTGTAGGCATTAAAGCGCAGGTCATATTCAATGGAAAATACAAAGACTCTCTATTTTAAGCATATAAGCGGAAAAAATGAGCTTTAACGGACACCGGTTGGGCCACTGTGGCGATAAAACAGGAGTGCATCCTCTCGATAATGCACTGCGCAAAGAGGTCGTGCGCGCTATGCTGATGCGGTCTTCTTTTCTGTTTGTTATATGCGTCTGTCTTATGTGATGTGTGCATCATTTCATTCGTCATCGCATTCACCTAGAGTAGCATGCTAGGCGAGCCAGCAGGCATAATTCACCATTTTTCATTAAAGATCACCCTACTCTCTCTTTCTTTCTCTAACACAGTCTGGTCGAAATTCCTGGTGTAAGGATGTGCGCTACACTTTCTGCCAAATAAGACGTTCAATCCAAGGACCATCACTATCTAAGATTACCGGTTCACGCGCCTTGATGACGGCTACATAAATGAGCGAACTTAATGCGTCTGGGTTAAGTCTTTTGTGGACAAGCTGTAACGAGCTTTTCGCTCACCGCTGAAGCAGCTCTGTCGGATGAGGTAAGAATGCTTACAATGTAACCTCGGCTCCATTATTAAAGCTCTTCCGTAACGGTGCTCCTTTAGACGAATAAATGATGGAGTTGCACCAGTGCCGACGACGAAGTCACACAGTCAAGCCGCCCGACAGTGCTCGCCGACGGCACGCTCTGCACTAACGACTTCCTCTCTCGCGCAGGGAGGACGCAAATGGCCGAAAACCGTGCAGCGACTTGGAAGGTAAGACGCACGCCACTTACAACTAAATTATTGCTTAGTTCTCTTTAGTGACCTTCCTCGTCATCTTCTCTCAATATTAAGTAAATCGCATTCCAAGGTTCCAACTTAGTGTAAGGAGTGGCAGACGCCGCAGACCACGAGTCCAGGAGTGCAGGGTTGTCGAAAACCATACTACAGGCTTAATGCTGGCTTTGTGAGACGCCGAAGGTATCGGCGCAGGATAATGGACTCGATGTGCACCAGGTGCCACCGGCGACTGGCCACCCAGCCCGCGGCCTCACGCTCGGCAACAGAACGCCGCAGCCACTCGGCATTGTGACTGCACACAGGCGGTGTTCGCATTCCGCGAGCTTCGTGCACGTATGTGCATTCACGGCGTGCACTCGTTCTGCACGCCGTCCAATCGGTCGAGCGAGAGGCCCGCGCAGCCGCGGGAACAGTGCGTGCCCCCGCGCGATGACACTGAAAATGCGTCTGCACTGCGATCGCTAATGGCTGCTCATTACGGGCGGACGCGCCGACAAGTTCTCGCGCCGTACCGCCGACGGCCGGCAATGGTCCGGAGGGCGCGGAGAGTGCTCGCGCCCGTATATTTCGCAATGGGCGAGGCCGAAGAAGGCGGCACGCTGCTCCTTTCGTCGCACACACACGCGCGGCGCCAGCAATTCCAGGTGACGAACCGCCGCCTCGCAACGCCGTTCGTTTCCACTTCGTTCCCTTCGCCGAATCCGAACGAGTGCTCCGCCAGCGGCGGCAGTTGTAGCTCGTCAGCACTATGCGAGGAGCCCGCATTAACGGGCTCCCCAGCTCGGCTTTATCGGCGGGCCGTGAAGCGGGCCTCGGTATCGAGGAAGAGGATTGCTCCTGAGCTACCCGGAGGAATCCCCGGCGGCAGGAACGTCGTGGTGAGGCGCGGCGAGCGTCTCCGTGAGCGCGCGCGGGGGTCGAGCGCATTGCTGCCGCGATTAGGGCGCAAATTACGGACGCAGCCTCGGGCTTCGAGAGGCTGCCCGTGGGGGCAGTGCGCCCGAGAGAGGACGAGTGGCCCCCCTATCGACGATGGTTGCTTGCGGCTCTTAGCGTTCTTTCGCTTTCGTGCGTCGGACATTCTTTCTCGGGTAAGGTTTGGAGAAAAAGAAACAGAAAAACAGTTTTTTTCTCCATGACCTCGACCTGCCGCCAGTGAAGATGCCGAGACGATAGCTATCGTGACTATATATTCGAGCTTTACGTTTTACACATTAAATATTTCTTGCGGAGGTAGCCGGAAAGTGTGGACCAAAGGATTAAACGCTTAGTGTTTGCGCGCGTCCGTCCGAGGCAAGCCTCCGATGTTACGTCGACCATCGAGACTGTATAATCACTGACCGCGCCTTGGAATAAGAATTACATTTCAACAAGCCCCTTTTCAAACGAAGAGGGCAATGCCCTATGCTTAACGGCGACGTAGTGAATGCATTAGGCAGGTGACATGTCCTTCGTGATTTGTGTTTCATTGATATTTAGCCTCTTTCGGGCTAGCAACGACTACGAGACACATTCACTCTCATGCATCGAGCTGTTCTTTTCCAATGTAATAATTTCCTCCAACACCGACGACATTGCGTTTTTTCGAACGGTTGACTACGGAAGCAACGCGAAAGAAAATTGCCTGTGGCATTGCCTCTCATGTTGCTCCTATTTCTACTCCCCAAAGTACTCCCCTCGTTTTAAACGTTATTATTTTTGGTATATTGAGATCTCCATTTTATTTATTTATTTATTTATTCAGTTTACCCTACAGGCTCGGAGGAGCAGTGGGTAGGGGGGGTTATAATTTATTACAGTCACAGTATATCAGTTAGGGTACCGGTAGGCTATCGCAAGGCTATAGTATACCTTGCAAGGCTTGCAAGGTATCGCTACCTATCGCAACCTAAGCAGTCATGGAGGCATTACTGAATCAGGGTGTAGACGAGCCGTATGTAAAAATACTGAAAGGTATCTATAGCGGCTCCACAGCCACCGTAGTCCTCCATAAAGAAAGCAACAAAATCCCAATAAAGAAAGGCGTCAGGCAGGGAGATACGATCTCTCTAATGCTATTCACAGCGTGTTTACAGGAGGTATTCAGAGACCTGGATTGGGAAGAATTGGGGATAAAAGTTAATGGAGAATACCTCAGTAACTTGCGGTTCGCTGATGATATTGCCTTGCTTAGTAACTCAGGGGAACAATCGCAATGCATGCTCACTGACCTGGAGAGGCAAAGCAGAAGAGTGGGTCTAAAAATTAATCTGCAGAAAACTAAAGTAATGTTTAACAGCCTCGAAAGAGAACAGCAGTTTACGATAGGTAGCCAGGCACTGGAAGTGGTAAGGGAATACATCTACTTAGGGCAGGTTGTGACCGCGGATCCGGATCACGCGACTGAAATAATCAGAAGAATAAGAATGGGATGGGGTGCGTTTGGCAGGCATTCTCAGATCATGAACAGCAGATTTTCATTATCCCTCAAGAGAAAAGTGTATAACAGCTGTGTCTTACCAGTACTCACGTACGGGGCAGAAACCTGGAGGCCTACGAAAAGGGTTCTACTTAAATTGAGGACGACGCAACGAGCTATGGAAAGAAGAATGATAGGTGTAACGTTAAGGGATAAGAAAAGAGCAGATTGGGTAAGGGAACAAACGCGAGTTAATGACATCTTAGTCGAAATCAAGAAAAAGAAATGGGCATGGGCAGGACATGTAGTGAGGAGGGAAGATAATCGATGGTCATTAAGGGTTACGGACTGGATTCCAAGGGAAGGGAAGCGTAGCAGGGGGCGGCAGAAAGTTAGGTGGGCGGATGAGATTAAGAAGTTTGCAGGGACAACATGGCCAGAATTAATACATGACCGGAGTAGTTGGAGAAGTATGGGAGAGGCCTTTGCGCTGCAGTGGGCGTAAGCAGGCTGATGATGAAGCTATCGCAGGAGACGAAAGATCTGATTAAGAAACGCCAATGTATGAAAGCCTCTAATTCTACAGCTAGAATAGAACTGGCAGAACTTTCCAAGTTAATCAACAAGCGTAAGATAGCTGACATAAGGAAGTATAATATGGATAGAATTGAGCATGCTCTCAGGAACGGAGGAAGCCTAAAAGCAGTGAAGAAGAAACAAGGAATAGGCAAGAATCAGATGTATGCGTTAAGAGACAAAGCCGGCACTGTCATTACTAATATGGATAAGATAGTTCAAGTGGCTGAGGAGTTCTATAGAGATTTATACAGTACCAGTGGCACCCACGATGATAATGGAAGAGGGAATAATGTAGAGCAATTTGACATCCCACAAGTAACGCCGGATGAAGTAAAGAAAGCCTTGGGAGCTACGCAAAGGGGGAAGGCAGCTGGGGAGGATCAGGTAACAGCAGATTTGTTGAAGGATTGTGGGAAGATTGTTCTAGAAAAACTGGCCACCCTGTATACGCAATGCCTCATGACCTCGAGCGTACCGGAATCTTGGAAGAACGCCAACATAATCTTAATCCAATAGAAAGGGGATGCCAAGGACTTGAAAACATATAGACCGATCAGCTTACTGTCTATTGCCTACAAAGTATTTACTAAGGTAATCTCAAATAGAATCACGCACACCTTAGACATGTGTCAACCAAAGGACCAGGCAGGATTTCGTAAAGGCTACTCAACGATAGACCGTATTCACACTATCAATAAGTTGATAGAGAAATGTGCAGAATATAACCAACCCTTATATATAGCTTTCATTGATTAAGAGAAAGCGTTTGATTCAGTCGAAACCTCAGCAGTCATGCAGGCATTACGGAATCAGGGTGTATACGAGCCGTATGTAAAAATACTGAAAGATATCTATAATGGCTCCACAGCCACCGTTGTCCTCCATAAAGAAAGCAACAAAATTCCAAATAAAGAAAGGCGTCAGACAGCGAGATACAATCTCTCCAACGCTATTCACAGCGTGTTTAGAGGACGTATTCGGAGACCTGGATTGGGAGGAATTGGGGATAAGAGTTAATGGAGAGTACCCTAGTAACTTGCGATTCGCTGATGAAATTGCCTTACTTAGTAACTCAGGGGATCAACTGCAATACATGCTCACTGACCTGGAGAGGCAAAGCACATTAAGTAAGGGTGGGTCTAAAAATTAATCTGCAGAAAACTAAAGCAATGTTTAACAGTCTCGGAATAGAACAGCAGTTTACGATAGGTAGCGAGGCACTGGAAGTGGTAAGGGAATACATCTATTTAGGACAGGTAGTGACTGCGGATCCGGATCATGAGACTGAAATAATCAGAAGAATAAGAATGGGCTGGGGTGCGTTTGGCAGGCATTCTCAGATCATGAACAGCAGGTTGCCACTATCCCTCAAGAGAAAAGTGTATAACAGCTGTGTCTTACCAGTACTCACGTACGAGGCAGAAACCTGGAGGCTTACTAAAAGGGTTCTACTTAAATTGAGGACGACGCAACGAGCTTGGAAAGAAGAATGGTGGGTGTAACGTTAAGGGGTAAGAAGAGAGCAGATTGGGTGAGGGAACAAACGCGAGTTAATGACATCTTAGTTGAAATCAAGAAAAAGAAATGAGCATGGGCAGGGCATGTAATAACCGATGGTCATTAAGGGTTACGGACTGCATTCCAAGCGAAGGGAAGCGTATACATATAGCAGGAGGCGGCAGAAAGTTAGGTGGACGGATGAGATTAAGAAGTTTGCAGGGACAACATGGCCGCACTTAGCATATGGCCGGGGTAGATGGAGAAGTATGGGAGGGGCTTTTGCCCTGCAGTGGGCGTAGCCAGGCTGATGATGATGATGATATGATGATGAGATATCAGTTATTTTCTCTAGAAGATAACGAAAATGGCGAAGTATGGGCGCCAACGCGAGAGCGGGAGATACATGTGCCAATTTAGTTACAGTGGCACCGTGAGGTGGCAAACCAACGCTCGCTTGCTCTTTCGCTCACTCACTCACTCACTCACTCACTCACTCACTCACTCACTCACTCACTCACTCACTCACTCACTCACTCACTCACTCACTCACTCACTCACTCACTCACTCACTCACTCACTCGCTCACTCACTCACTCACTCACTCACTCACTCACTCACTCACTCACTCACTCACTCACTCACTCACAAGCGAACGAACAACCACCTTTTTCAATGGAGGAACAGCGACACAGCTTGAAAATAGGGAAAGGAAGAACTGCCCGGCTGGTCGCTCGTCATCGTGGACACACGCAACGGTTCCGTAGCGTCGTGGCGACTCTGCGCACTCTGTATGTTTCTTGTCGCTTCGTCTGTATACAGCGCTTTCCTTCGCTCATTGCTCGTCCCGGCGGATAGAACAGGTCTCGCCGTGCGGCCCCCCGCATATCCCGCCAGCTACGGCTCCATGTGCATATGTCAGCCGAACAGCGCTCGGAGGCACGGCGATATTATCGAACGAGGAGCACGTGAAACAGAGCGGAGCCGTCCAGAGACAGGTACACAGCATTCCTTCAGGACGAACCAGCGGCGCGGGCGACGTTACAGAGTGCAAGGACGGCTCATCGTTGCAGCAGTAATGGCATGCGACGTGTGGCATATGTTTCGATGGAACAGCGCAGCGCCCTTATCATGGTAGACGCAAGAATTCCCGGCGCGCTAGCTCGCCTAATCAGTGATAGCATATTTAATTACGACATCACGGCTCTTCAGTCACCTGCGCCTTTGCTGTCGTATCGCTCGTGAATGGTTCACCGTGAGGGTGCCCGCGTAACCATGAATAGTTTAACCCGTGTGAAGAACCATATGAAAATATATTTAGACAGTCTGTCTGCAGACAGTTCACATATGTTACTTACTTTCACGCACACTTTTCTTATTCCTACACAACGCGTTACCGTCGGGCGCCTATTGACATTTTGGTAGAGTCCATGGTTTTTTGGGCTTGTGTACGTATATATAATATATATATATATATATATATATATATATATATATATATATATATATATATATAGTACATATAAAGAAGAACGTGTGACTTAACACAGCCCACACGAATTCTCAATAAAGAGTTATCGACTAAGTCGGTTAGAGTGCGCCGGCTAATTTTACTGCTAATCTTACTGCCGTATACGGCAGTAAGATTTATTTGCGCCGCATATTGCTTGCGTGGCTCCAAGCGTACGCAAAACGGTTCCGCCGACTTCTATCGAATGTGTTCTATATGGCTCTATATATAGAGCCATATAGAGCAAATACATACGAGATATACATATATGTATATGTCGCTGCTCACGTCTAGCAACTCGTATGTAATTCTACGAGGAGGTTCCTCGTGCACGACACTCAGCTAGTCTTCGCAACGGGAGAAGGCCCGCGATACCACGTCAAGTGCCGAGCACGTGTCGGGTGGAGTGCACGCGCTGGCTTATATATGAACAGCGGTCAAAAGATCCTCATCAGAATGATGGCGCCCTATAGCTGAGGTGCCAGATGTTCCCACTTTACCTTGGCGATACTGTGCTCTTCTTTAACTCGTCTTCTCCCGGTTAGAACAGTTAGAGCCGCCTGTGAACGCTGTGAACGCTGTGGCTGAATTCATTTGAGAGGCACTGGTTTCTCCCGGTTAGAACAGATGCCTGTGACGGGAAGCAACAAAGGAAGAGACTTTCCGCGCTCTGTGAACGCGCTGGCTGAATTCATTTGAGAGGCACTGCGACGGTTCCACACGGAAGATGTAAGTATAAGCTGCATGCAAGCGATCTTGCGCGCGACAGCGACAAGCAATGGCTGTCGCGTTCGCTCATCGCCTACAACTCGTACCCCATGCGAGTGATGATTTTCAGCGACGTCTCCCCGGTGTTGCCGGTATGAGGGCAGCAATATACGCGCCGGAACTAGCGTGACGCGCGCTTTATTAATTTAAGTTGATGTATTTTACTGTAAAAAGCAGCATAAAATATTTCTGAAGGTCTCGCAGTAGGTTCTTGTTCTTGCACGTATAAAATTCAATAGTTTGCTCGTTCCGTGCGACATTCAGTGATGTACATCCACTTGCGGCTTCGCGCTATTAGGTAGTCGCTCATAGCACTTCCGGGGCGACGAGCGACGAATTCTAGATTTCTAGAACGGAGCGATCGAGCGGCAAGACCCAGCGATCTGTTCAAGCGACGGCCCGTTTTGTCGCTCGAAGCTGTCGCTCGTCGCCGTCGCGCACAATATCGCTCTCATAAGGGAGCGACTCACTCCTGCATGCATACAGTGTGCCGCGGGGACCTCAATCTTCTTTATCTGGCTCCGCAAGCTCCGCAGATACTTCTGCAGCTCCTTAGCCTTTAGCAAAGCTCTCGCGGCGCTGTTCTGTCGGGGTGACATCCGCTTCCGCACCGAGTTCATCAAGGTGGAGGAGGAAAGAGAAAAGGAGAAGGCAGGGAGGTTAACCAGAATGACGTCCGGTTGGCTACACCGGGGGAACGGTAAAGGGGGAAAACAAAGATGACAGAGAGAGAAAGGAGGGAAGGAAAGAAGGAAATTGCGGTGAGTTCGCTGACGCGTGTGGTCTTATAGAAATTGCATTAATAGTCACAGACGTTCGCGCAAGCCCGTCGTCCTCAGGAAGCGCAAGAGCGCTTTCACCGCTTTATGGGCCGACGAGCGATGGGGGCGGTGTTCCAGCAGCATCTGCACAGAAAGCCGCCGATTGTCCAGTTTTTGGAGAGCGTTAGCAAGTTCTTGTCTTTCTGGGGCATATCGTGGACAATGGCACAGCAGGTGGTCGATATTTTCTTCGGTGCCGCAGACCTCGCATACTGCACTGTCGGTCATTCGAATTAATGTAGAGTATGCCTTTGCGAAGGCAACAACTAAAAAAAGGCGACAGATAAGCGTAGCTTCACGTCGAGGAAGTCTGGGTGGAGGTCGGAGTTGCAGTGAGGGGTTTAATCGATGCAGTCGTGTAAGTCGTAAGTTTGGCGAGTGCCACTCGGTCAGTGTGAGACTGCGTGCCAGGTGTCGAAGCTGCCTTGCGGCGTCTGTCCTCGAAAGCGGAATTTTAACGCTGTGCTCTTCTTGATGTGCTGTGCGAGCAGCGTTATCGGCGGAATCATTGCCACTGATTCCACAATGACCAGGTACCCATTAAAAAACAACCTCGTGACCTTTTCGTTGGACATGATGGTGAAGTTTCACGAATTTGTATGTCAACTGTTCATGACATCCGCGTCGGAGAACTGACTGTATGCACTGTAATGGCGGTTTTGGGTCAGAGAACACAACCCATGTTCTAGGTCTTTCAGAATCAATGAATTCCAGTACACGACGCAGAGCCGTTAGTTCTGGCGCCGTTGAGGTCGTGACATGCGATGTCTTGAACCGTAGTATTATTCCTCGCGTTGGTATAACCACCACACCACCAGAACTGGATGACGTAGTCGATCCATCGGTATACGTTGTGCATGTTGTTGCTGTACTTCTCAAGCAAAAGAAGTAAGCTCAGCTGTTTTAGAGCAGGGGCCGTTAGATATGTCTTCTTCGGTAGTCCTGGAATGATATGTACTTGTGGACGGCTCAAACACCACGGAGGAAACGCTGGCTTGGCCGCAGGGGCGTACTCTGAAGTAAACGACGCACGATGTGCACTGACAATACCGCTAAATGTCGAGCAGGGCCTTGCAGCACTGAGGCTCGCCAAGTGGTGGGAAGGGGTCCTAGCATAATGCCTGAGATGCATACGCATTGTCTCAACGGTAATGTGCGTCGTGATTGCGTAATCCTGCACAAGGGCAATGGCTTCAGCCGTTGATGCACTGCGTGGTAAGCCAAGACATGTGTTAAGGGCTTGGACTTGAATACTCTGAATCGTACGCAGGTTAGTCTTGCAGGTGTTGGGTATCGCAGGAATCCAACGAACAACGCCATGTACAGCTGTAACATAGCGTGTATAGATACTCCCCAACATTTTCCTGCAAGGAACCTGAACATGTGACAGATAGTAGTCAGTCGCTTTTTCACGTAATTCACGTGCGGAGTCCAAGACAGGTCTCTGTCAATTACGACTCCCAAGAGTCTGTGACTTATGCAGAAGTTCTGCGGTATGATATAAGTTGTCTGTTAATTGATATGCCGCAAGCAGACATTGGCTTACTCGTGAATGCCACCATTGCGTATTTTCCGCATGAAATTTCAAGTCCATGTTGACGAAGGTAGCAAGATGTCATTGTGGCTGCCTTCTGAAGCCGAGCGCAAATCGTGTTACACCTGATGCCCAAATGCAGATGTCGTCCCCGTACATGGAAAGTCGAACGGTGCTTGGCCGATTGTCGACTAATCTAATAAAGGTTAGATTGAAAACGTTGGGCTAAGCACTCCGCCTTGAGGCACTCCTGGGCTACCGTAATGCTCGGATGTCGGATCATTTTCTGTGTGCACGTAGAAAGAACTCTTCTTTAAATAGTTGTACACTCACATATATATCTTACCACCAAGTCCTATGGCTTCGAACGCTCTAAGAATGGCTTCATGGGTGACATTATCATAAGCCCCTTTCTCGTCTAGAAACAGAGCAGCAGATAGTCGTTTACAGGCCCTCTGGTGTTGCACAAATGTTACCAAGTCAACAACGTTGTCTGTTGACGAACGGTCACGCTTGAATCCGGCCATAGCATCTGGGTAGGTTTCATAGTTCCAGGCGTGTTAAAGTCATTCTTTCCATTGTTTTGCCGACACAGCTGGCAAGTGCGATCGGAGGCTTTAGGAAATGTCCAAAGGCGACTTTCCAGCTTTGATAAGTGGAATTAGGCGACATGACTTCCATTCTTGCGGAACCGTACCCGTCTGCCAGGAGTCGTTGTACAGGAGCAAGAGTACCTTCCGAGCTTGGTCTCCTAGGTTACACAGGGCACGGTATGTAATTCCGTCAGGTCCTGGCGCTGAGGAACGCCTGCACAAAGCCAGCGCAGCTTCTAGAAAAAAGGGCATTCCATGCGGAGATCGCGTGAGAACAGTGGGTGGTCGAGCGTTCCCGTACCCGTTCAATTGGAATTTGCTTTGCCAGGAATCTGTGTGCAGAAAGATTCAGCGACGTCAATATCTCTACATTGCAGATGGAGTGCCAGACATTTAAACGGGTGGCACTGACCAAAGGTTGTGCGAAGGCCACGAACAGTCCTCCATATAAGCGACAAAGGTTTTCGCGGATCCAGGGACTCGCAAAAGGATACACATTGTCGCGAAGCCAGCTTGTTCATGTGGCGCTGTATTTTCTATTGTGTTCATCAAGCCAATCTCAAATCATGATTGGACTTCGTGCGTCTATATCTTCGTTCCGCACGACGACGAATTGCTCTTTATCACGCCCTGTAGGTTACAGGAGGTGCCGTCACGACAACAGTCTTCCATGATTATTTTGTATTTAGGCGAATCGGTGCACTGGATTGTTCTGGAGGACTTGGAGCTAGTCAAACCTTCGATATTCAAATAGGTTGGGATGTGGTCGCTACCCCTCGTTTCTAAATCCGAAAACCTGTGCACTCTTCTCGAAAGCGAACGTGAAACGAAGGTAAGGTCCAAGCAGCTACTATACGCTGATCCACGCAGATAAGTAGGGCTTCCATCATTTGACAGGCAAAATTCGCGTTCAGAGGCAAAGGACACCAACGTTCTGCCTCTAGAGTTCACATTGGAGCTTCCCCTTAGGTAATGGTGGGCATTAATGTCACCACGGATCACCCGCGGCTGTGGAGTCGATGTCGAAATTCCCCGTAAGCGCTCACAATCTATATATATAGACGGCTTGTTGGAGGTAAGTAGGCCCCAAGAATTGTGAACGTGAGCTTTTTCTTCATCAAGGGGATCAACATGACGAGCGTATACGTGGTGGCCCATGATTGAGGACACTATTGGCGACCATACGTTTAAACACCGCACGCTGGCGCTGCGTATAGTCCACCTCAAACAAAACTTACACCCTTTCGGGCTTATCTCCCGATAAAAGAAAAAAAAAACCAAACTCGCAGTTCTGTCCGAAAGGCGAAGCACCGATTGCGGTAGCAAATTAGTAGATAGTTGTACGAAGTAAGGATAGCAGTTTTGTGGTCCCTATCAACTTTTAAACATTCGCTTACTAACTAAATTAACAATGATAGAATGTGTAAACGTGACTCAACGAGGACGTACAAAGAAACAGATACACAAAGACAGCGCTGTCAGTGTGTGTCTGCTTCTTTCTACGTCCTTGTTCAGTCGCGCTTACACATTCCACCATGGATTCAAACCAACTAGCCTGACAACGTGTTTTAATTAAATTAACCAGCACGATGTTACGCGCGCACAGGTAAACATGAACACACACAGCTCGATGACAGCGGAAGCTGTCTGTGAAAACGCTGGAGTTAGGAATCGTGGCTGCAGCCGCGAGCTAATTGGCCTCCGTGCATCTGTCGCTTCAACGCGAACGAAACATCGGAAGCACAGCGCATACGAAGCTACCTGCACTATGCGCACTCTGCAAACATCGCAGATCGCTTTGAAGATGAGGCCCGCGCGGGCGCGCACTTTGGCCACGTCGCAGATCGCTTTCAAGACACGAGATGATAGTGATCTAAAGAAAGGAAGGACGCTTGATTCTGCAACCCGTGAGAGAGCATGGCGAAGCGTCGCAAGACACGAGCACCGGCAACACGTCCTTGCGGCGTCCTCCAAAGCGTCTACTTGCGGCGTCCGCGATTCGCGTGTCCAACGCCGTAGTAGACGCCGCGGTTGTTTCCGCTCTGTACGGAGCGGCGGGCGAGGAGAACATCGATACACCGTAGCAGCCGCCGGAGAACGTCCCTCCTCCCTCGCCTCACCCCCCTGCCTCGCGCGCCACAGGAGAGGGCACGCATCCGCACCGCGTTCCTCGCTCGCGCACGCGATATTGAACCACGTTCACCGGCTCACGCTCACACGCTTTCACTCATACGGAACCTCACGGCGACGCCGACGACAGAAATGCTCCTGGAGTGTCCATATAATTGCTATCGCAGTAATAATCGTCATCTATCTTTCGTCCACTTCTTTCCTTTAGCGCAGCGCTCCCGGTAGTTTCATGTCTCAAACGGCATGCATTTATCAGCGAGACACATCGTTCAACAGGAAAGTATTGGGGGCGCAGCGCCTTGAAAGGAAGTGCGTGTAAGCTGGATGACGATTATTGTTTGGGAACAAGACAAGCCGCAAAGGGTGTACACATTTTTAGTGTCCCTCTACAAGTACCATGAGCCTGACTGAGAAAGGGTTGTAGCGGTATTTTTTTCTTCTCTATTTCCCGTCTTCTCTGTTGGATACGGGCTGAAAGAGCCGTCACTCTTTTAATAACACTTGTTGAAATCGTCTTTTTTTCTTTTTCCGCATCAGCTGGAATAATTTTTCAGCGTAACGGACGCGGAAAGAGTCGCAGTCGTGTTCGTTTGCTTGGGTTCAGGGGTGCGCGAATAAAGCGCGGTGAATTAAACCATCGCAGGATTACGTCCATATGGAAAATAGGTCCAAGCGGATGAAGACGTTGGCGGTACGTATATAGCACGTAGAAAAGTGTAGGGCGCTGAGACTGGTTTTTCCGCCCGACGAATGGATTCCCGCAGTCGTCGAGTTTTCCTCACTCAAGCGGCGCTTCGCAAGTTTCCTATCCGCATGGTTGCCCATCCTCGGGAATAGGGATCAGCTCCGGCTCGCTAATATCGGGTGCAATCCCTCCTATGGCGCTTTCCGCGTCTTGTAGCTCGCCCAGTACCGCGTCGGCCGTCGCGTATATAGCTCTCTTGTGCCCAGCCGTTGGGGATTACGACCGTCGGCGGGTGCGCGGCGACCTTCGCCGTCTAACGGTGCACCCGGAAAATCGAGGGTGGTGCGACCTGGCTACGCCTCTACACATACATTACCGCCACTCCACTGCGAGAGGCTCTTCGTCCGGACGCAGCGCCAGCCTCCTTAAACTCTGCTGGAAAAATCTGCTACAGAGATCGCTTCTTGCGCTCAGGATGCTGCAAAGCGCGAGTCTGTGTCAAGAACGCGTTCTTGACGTCGGCTCGAGTGGTGTTGCACTGTTCAGCGCTGGCAGATGGTGTCAGGCCGACCTACGCCCGGTGGGCCGAGCGCCGCGCGTAATCGTGAAGGCGAGGCCTGCCTCTGTTTGCCCGCCTTGTTGCCAAGTGGTGGGCGTGCGGACCAAGCGGCCGTGGATCGGCTTCGAGGCTAAGAGGCGCTTACTGCGCGACGACGGACGTTCGGCGCGCGGGTCGTTGACGAAGCACGAGGATGCATGGCTGCTCGTTGATGTCCGCAAACAATAGTTGGCTCGATTGAGTGGAGGATGACGCGACCGCGAGAGAAACGAGAATGAGTAGGGCTCATAGCGTCGTCTCTCGAAGAGGCAGGAAGCGCGAGGCCCGGAAGCACTCTGCCAGCCTATTTGTAAACGGTCCGCCGTCGCAACATCTGTTCGACGATAGCATTGCCGTTCTGTCTCTTTTCTTAAGGTTAGTCGGACAATACGCGAAGAAGAGTACAGTGAAAAGCTGGCAAGAAGAAAAGAACGAGCAGGAATAGGAAAAGATTCTTCAGCTAAAGAGCCGCAACAGCGAATATAGGCTGCTATGCGGAAAAGGGTGCGCGCACGCACGCACGCACGCACGCACGCACGCACGCACGCACGCACGCACGCACGCACGCACGCACGCACGCACGCACGCACGCACGCACACACACTCATGGCATCAAGCTCTCGGCAGCACCGACACTTCGGCTCTCCCGTAAAATAGTCCATGTACCATGTTTCTGCGTCCTCTTCTTTTTTCCCCCACTTGAGAACATCCATCCAGGCGAACTCATTCCGTATGCTGGAAACTTTTCTGTGGTGACGCTGGGTGAACTGACGCTCGCTTGACGTATGAGCGACGACTCCACCCACTCGGATCTTGAACAGGTCTTTGTATGCTTGAGACAGCCTCACGTTCAACGTATCATCGCATATTCTTCCGTAAAATATCCTTGCGATCTCCTTTGTGAGTTTGAGCTACCAGACTGCTGACGAGATATTCATGTATACAAGACGGTGGTGCGGTGCTCATTTAACCACCACTGGAGAAATGGAAATTACACGCATTCTCTTTGACGTGGGCTTGACTGAGAGTGAATTTGCAGCACTTGTCTCGTTAATCATTGATAAATTTGCTTTTTTTTTGCCTTTTGCAGCATCATGTAGCATGCAACTTACAGTTAGTTATAAGCTGCTTAAACGTGACAGTAATACAATCACAAGATTTGCGGCAATATAGCGAATGTGCATGTCCTGGATCGTACATATAGGAAAAAATTGCTCGCCAGAATTTGAGAATTCATTCTTGTGATAGTTTCGGAAACAGTTCGTTCGCAGCAGGCTGAAGTCAGTTTCGCACGGCGAACTTGGGACAACTTATATTTAGCAATGTTAACGCGAGAAGCCACGAGGACGTCGTAAGAAAGCTCTTGTTGCCAGCCCCATGCATGCTTTGAACTAGTTCGGATCTTTTCGACGTTCGTTGAGTTGGTGGTGCAACTGCATTTTGGCACAGAGCGGACATCTTTTCGTAAGTGTCTACGTTAGCATCACGATAGGCTGGAGCCTTCGATTACGAGCTTTGAGAGCCGCTTACTGTACGATTTCGTACCGAGCAGTGGTGAAACCAACGAGAATGTGCAACGCAAGAAGGAGAAGAAGCGCACGCGCGATCGGATAGAACGTGTAGCGTCTTCCTTTGTGTTGCGTCTTCTCGTTGTATTCGCTTTCGAGTAAACTGACTGTTTTTCTCACGAAACAAAGAACGCGTTTGCGATAGGACGTGACGCACACCACGCAAAGCGCTAACAACTGTTCGTTTCGAACGACATGGTGATACATCTTTATAGGCACATTTTAACGAAATGGTTGGTAGAAAGAAATACAGATACGAGTTTCACAGCACATGCCCATTCCTATTGCAGCCCTCAAGCACATTCCGTAGTATGATTGGCAGTTAGTTTACTGCGTTCCCTGCACTGTCAGTCTAATTTGTTCAGCACATGCGCTTGCGCATTCTCCTGCGCGTGCTGTCGTCATGGCATACGCTTCACCTGCAACTTTTTCTGTCTTGCCATGGACATATGAGCAGATATACGGGGTGTTTCCATCACACCACACGGAATGCCTTGCGAACACAGGCCGTGATTAATCCCTTCGGCGATTTTCGCGAGGAACTCCAGGCGCCACACTGCGCGTTCTTTAACGTCGTCATCTCGCGCGGCGTAACCGGCGCTTGTCTCATTCGCGCCTGGTGGGGCGGCCGACCGGTTCCCCCTTGACGCGGTAATCGCCGACAACGCGAGAAGCGCACACACGTGGGAGCGCCGCTGGCACGGAGCTCGCTGTGTATACGCGCGGTGCTCCGCACGTTCGCGCCGCTTCGCAGGCGGCCTCAAGTATGTGCGCTGTATCCTCTCATCGAAGCACCGAGAGTGTGCCGAGTCCGTGAGGGTGGGAGTGTCGAACCGTTCACGCAGCAATCGATTGACCTTGATCGAAGCGTGCGATGCGCTACCACCTTTTCACTGCGTAGCGTGGCTCTCCATTGACAGACAGGCGGCACTCGAGACGAGGACAGCGTCGAGGTTGACGGCAACGGCGGAAATGTGCGTGTGTATACAAACGTGCGTGTGTATGCTGTACAGGTGTGCGTGTGTGTACTGTGGGCTGACCAGGAGGATCACGCCCGGCGGCTGTCATCGCCGTTATTACCGGAGCATACTGCGGTTGTAACTAGCTAGCTAGCTAGCGTAGCAGGACTTTTTGAGGAACTATCAGGTATTGTTTGGGATATCAGTGGCCTTAGCGAGGTTAGAAGAACTGGTGAGGCTTATACAGTGCTTACTAACGGCCACGTCCTCTACTCTACAATGGTTCTACACTCTACAATGGATCACATTCATGTTATCAATCAGGTTCATAATTTATTTTTTATTTATTAGTAAAAATACAGATAATTACATGTGCGTAATATACATAAGGAGGTCCCATAGTCAAAGACTGCATGGGGACCTCCTGTTAAAGACACTTATGATGTTATACAATGTTTAAAGCAACAGTAGTACAGATGAGAGAGAGCTAAGAGTAATATCAAAACATGTTTATAGCAAATGAGTGATAAGAACACTTGTTAACAGCATGACAATAAAAAAAACGAGAATAATATTTAAGAAAATGGACAATTTCAGTAAGTATTTATTATGAATGATTTTAGTTCTCTTTTAAATTGGTATAAATGTTTTGCATTTTTGATTGTAGGTGGTAGCGTATTCCAAAGTGATATTGAGGAAAATTCCACAGTCTGTTTACCATAGTTAGTTCGCAATTTAGGTAGACGGAAATTATTATTGAGTGCAAATATAGTGTGACAATGAGCTATCAGGTCACATGCGGAGAAGCAGATTGATGGTACTTCCTTAGTCATATATTTGTAGAATAAAATCCCTAGATTATATTTGGTGAGTTCTGAAATGGTTAGGATGTTGTTTTCATGTAGTAGGGATTTTCCATTTGCAAAGCGTGAACTGCTTGTAATAATTCTTATGGATTGATTCTGAATTACCTGGAGGGATGCCAAGTGAGTGTTATAAGTGTTGCCCCAGCATATTATGCCGTAGTTAATGTGAGAGTGAATGAATGAGTGGTATAGCGAGATTAATGTATTATGTGTAAAGTAGGGACGAATTTTGATTAAAACGCGAATACCGTATGCTATTTTCTTTTTGATGTGGGAAATGGGATCTTTATATTTCAAGCTGCAGTCAAGGGAAATCTCAAGAAAAGATGAGCATGGACTGGGAGAGATAGAGTGTGAGCCAAAAGTTAAAGAAGGGGAGAATGCCGAATGTTGTTGATGTGAGGAAAATACAACAAATTTAGTCTTGGTGGCGTTAATAGATAATAGGTTAGCATTACACCAACTTAAAACATTTTCTAGATCGGTATTTAGCTTGTTAATATGAAGTGACATGTTTTTATCAGAGGCAAAAAATAAATTATGGGGTTTTACGTGCCAAAACCACTTTCTGATCATGAGGCACGCCGTAGTGGAGGACTCGGGAAATTTCGTCCACCTGGGGTTCTTTGACGCGCACCTAAATCTAAGCACACGGGTGTTCTCGCATTTCGCCCTCATCGAAATGCGTCCGCCGTGGCCGGGATTCGATCCCGCGACCTCGTGCTCAGCAGCCCAACACCATAGCCACTGAGCAACCACGGCGGGTAGGGACAGGGGTAATCGGAGATCGCAGGGAGAGGCCTTCGTCCTGCAGTGGACATAAAATCGGCTGATGATGATGATGATGATGATGATAATGACTCATGCCAAGCTGATAGAACATTTTGTGCGTTGTTTCCTTTTTTCTTTTTTTTCCCTTTTTGAACGCGATTGCTTTGTAGGATTCGATATTTCAGTACTTCTCGCAGAACGTGACCGTAACAGGTTCGCAATGTTAAGAGCTGCACCTTAACATGCAAGTATTTTTGCAGGCGCTACTCATTGTGAACATTTTTTCCCCGCATGTTTTAAAAATCGTCTGTTGCAGATAACATAATTCTAGTTCTTGAGTTGGATTACTCAGAGAGGCGGATATTATTTGTACGAGAAATCGAAACACACATTCAACTAATTGAAAAAAAGCACTAATTAATTTATAAATAATTACTTGACGACACATATTGCAATTCACGAATTGTGGCCGCTGAAATTGCAAGGCGTATCCACTTGTAATGAAAGAAAAAAAGAAAATAAGACGACAATGGAAAGGCCACTAGCTGGCGCTTTCGGTCCCGACCTCGACAAGACGGTACGCGCCGCTTTGTCCGGGAGTCCGCTGCTCGAGCCAAGACCCTTGCGTTGCCAAGAGGGTTGAAAAATGATCGTGGCCGGGCTGCACCCCGAATATACGTAGGCATTCCTCAAGTTTCATGGAAGTTAAACTGAACAAACTCTTGCTGTGCTTGTTATTGCATGACTATGACGCAGCGAGGCTCAGAAGATCAGTGAACGTGTGTCAGGCGCACAGTGAAAACCGATACGCCGAGAGAGACGCATCGCAGTAAGTGTCGCCTGCGAGCAAGTGTCGGCTCGCGAACGCAAGTCGTTGCGCGGGTGCAACGGCGGCTGCCTACCACACTTTCGGATTAATTTTACTTATGAAACAGTGAAAACATTACGGGTCAAATACCGAGGTAAGCACGGACACGAGAGGGCTATTGTATAGGTGGTGAGTCTTCGGTATAACCTTAAACAGGCTGCACTCCAGACCATTGTGCGAGTCAAAAATACTCGGACCGTAGCCACATCCGTCGCAGACAAGCTATATTCGCGCACGGTGCAGTTTTTGAAGTGCGCCGGCCGGAGTGACTGTTTATAGCCCTCCCTTTGCATTCGCCCCTGTGTGCAAGCAGTGCTTGCTCACTCTGCTACCTGCCTCCCCCCCCCCCCCCCCCAACCTCTTGTAGATGCATAGCAAACCGGAGGCTCGCCTGGTTGACCTCCCAGCACTTCCCTCTCTTCTCCCTTTGGCACAACTTCGTCCGACTCGTTTTATTTTAACGCGCCCGAAGAACGCAGTTGTGATCGTGGCTCTTTAATTTTTGGCAAGCTTGTGCTTTTTGATGTTAAGTTACACTGCTCCCGTAGGCCCTACACCGGTTCCTCTGAAATGAACATCCCTGCTAAGAAAAAAAATATTGCACATTTCATTAAGCTTCTGAACGCTATACAGTCACGCCGCACAAGTCAAAAGGAAGCAGCACGAATTTGACGTATGTTACTCAATGCGTCTACAAAACCGTCACGTGATCTAGAAGGGAAATATTACAACTGAGAAGAAATGTGTGACTCAGAATGAAAGTGCTACTTCAATGCCAGCAGTTACTGCAGGGACCCAACACGTAACGGTGGTTTGTTCGCTGAAATATGTAAACACCTATCAACGTGTGCGGCTGTCTAATGCTTGCAAACAAATAGGGAAAACAAGAAAATTGTTCTTCCATACTTCTTGCGTTGTCAAGTGTCACGGCGGAGACACTGTTGTGGGGACCATTATGTACGGATGCTGATTAAACAAAGTGAGATGGACGGCGAGTAATCATACATTACGCAGAGTGCTTGCATGCGCACTGAATGTATTCCGCAACGACTTGTGCACGTTATGTGCTTTGCGGAGCTTCGCCACTTGGAGTTAAATAAAGTGCTAAAGAAAGCCCGGTCCAGTTTACGTTCGCGCTTCGGTTCCTCTTCTTTCTCAAAGCGCTAAAAATGTTCAGTGGTGTCCAACCAGCAGAGCAAGTTCGAAACACTGCAGGACAACGTAATCGCCACGTATATACCGCTTCTTACAGCCGCCATCTAAAGGACGCTGATTAAAACAGCGAGCATATACATTTATCCCGCACAAATACAGAAAGCTCTGCGCTATTTTTATCGCACCGATTGCCTGCAAAGCTTGTCCAAGAAAGCGACGCAGGACTATATTAAGTGAGCATTATCAGAGAAGTGACACGTTACACAATAACACCTTCAGATCGCCATCACACGGAATATCAGATCGCAGGTTGGACCGGTTTGTTTTGCTTACTAGCTTGACATCCGCGTAGATTATGGAGCAGTCATGCTGCTAAGAGTTCAGTATATACTTCACGATTCAGACGACTGGGCACGAACAAAGAATTCGACAGACGAGTTCGCGCCCAGGCGTGTTCCGTGGTGTATCATGAAATCATGTTGTACCGACTCACCCAAACTCCGCTCCGTCAGTATAATGTGGCAGATAAAGAAAACTCCGATCTCCTCAACATTTTTTATTACCAAATATCTTGGTGCCCAGAAATCACCCACCAAAAATGATTAAGACAAGCACGAGCGCTAGCTTCCAACCAAAGCTTTATTGCTGAGAACACACCATTTATACGCATAAAAGTCATACGTAGAACTTGTGTCACAAATGCACCGAGGGTTAAACAAACAGAAGGTGACAACCGAACCGAATAAGTGAGAAAAAGATTTTATTTTCGCTGAGCAGGTTAATGAGCATGCAGGTGACCTTAGTCCAAGCCAACTTCGTTAGCTTACTCGATGGCGGATAACACGTACATATGTTGCCAGGTGCTCTAGCTCCTGGAGCGTGCTAACCGTAGTATTGTGGCTAGCATAGTTGGGGGTAAGGATAGAGAGGTGGGATAAGGTATAGTCCAGAATGCGGAGGGTGGCATATCCACAGCGTATGATATGTGTGCATGGGCGGTCGCCGCAGTGTACGCATGAAGGGATGACCTTCTGCAAGACCTCGGAGGAGGTGGGTACTAAGCGTGCCGAAATCTGCGCGTCTGTCATCAACGTGCAACACCCAGGTAACGCAATACTTTGCTTGACAATGCAATGGCACTCACGCATGAGCGGTACGTGGACCAATATAGACTATTTTCTGCAGCTTGGACTACCTTCGCTCTGCGAGCTCTGGTTTACAACCGCAACATTTACTATGCACCGCCACGTGTCCCTGCATGCAGCCCGGCCCAGCGGACTTAGTCGTCTAATCAGGCCGTTCTATCGCGTTTTCTTTTACTAACTTAATTTCTTTTTTGTAATTGTTCTAGTCTGAAGGTTCTTTCGCCCGTTCACTTCTGTAACTGCCCGGAAATGTCAAAAGGCGCTCGCAATGTTCCCAACAGCTCACTCCTAAAGAAGGACAGACGCTTCGCAGTTTGGTTGTCTTTTCTGGGACGCACACATCTCGTCGTGGTCCTTGTTCTCTTATTTTAGAGCTCGCGCCACCACCACCGCCACCACCACCAACAGCGGCGGCGGCGCTGCGGGGGCATTCACCCCGGGCCGGGACGGGGCAGGGCTTCCGCGCCGCGGTGCGGGTGTTCGAATGCTGGCCTCGGACGGAAATAGCGGCTCATGAGGCACCAACACTTTTGCGTTTGGCGCATTTTCGTTCTTGGTTTTTGATTGCGCGCTTGCTGTCGTCGGCGACGCTTTGGGTGCTCCTTGCGGCACCAAATTGTTATCCGCCGACGCCCTTTACAGGCCGCGACGTCGTTTGTACCGCTGTCTTGTGCAGCTAGAGAGATAGCGAAAGGAACAACTCTTTTTGAAAGCGAAATCCTTTGCCTTTTCCTTAAAAGGCGCCTTTCGCACGCTGTACCTTCGTTTGCGAAAAACGTATTTTAGCAGTACATGGACTTCCATGTTCCCTGAGCGATACCTCCAAGAAATTAAAAAGCGGGGAAAAAAAGACCTTTCAAACGATCGCGAGATCGGCAAAGAAAAAGGCTGCAAAACTAGCGAATGTCGCTGAAATCTTTCGGCTGACTGGATTTTTTAACCGCTTTTAATGGGGGCTTCTGTGCTGAGGTAAAGATTGGAGCAACACGAATTGCATCGATATTGTATCCATAGGTTGCTCCAGGACTGTTTACAACGCGCGATAGAGGGCGATCTCATCAAAATATGTGGAAAGGAGGGAGGCAGGGTTGCTGCATGCATGCTTGGGGCTTCGAGCGCTAAAGGGGCGGGATTTTCAGCGAGGACCCGGGCCCCCAGGGCCCCCCCTCTGGATCCGCCAGTGACGCCGCACGGCGGGTTTTTAGCAATGTTCAGCTTCGTTCCAGCACCGTCTGACAGAAGCGCGTAGCACTTTTTGTTTCCTTTTGTGTAGTCGAAGCTCGCAGATTGTTACGATATCTGCTATTGGCTCAAACCTGCCTTCTCGCGGTGTGTTCTACTCTGAAATTCATTCGGTTGCGATTTCACGCGCCACCGCCTCAGCTAAAGCGGACCGCTGCCGTGAAGAATTGATGGAGGCCGACCACGCAAAGTCCACCGTGTCACGCACAACGTCGCTGCCGTTATCTGCGCGTCAAGCGTGCGATGGGCTGCAGCTGGGTCTCGCTATACGCGGCAGCACACGCTCTGTCAACAGTGGCACAGCGCGAACCGTTAGTGCGATGCTGTGCGGCCCGATAGGGGTAGTCTGTAGTGCGGTGGCGGGGGTCACGACGGCGTTTCCCATGTGGCTCGGCGTCCCAGCGCGCGGTATCGTTCCTTCGCGATCATCGATTCACGCCACGTTCGTCACGGACAGCGGCCCGTTTTTAAGTCACTGTTTGCGCCGTATCCTGCTCTTTCTTCTTCCATTTCTTTGTCTTCTTTTTTTCCCCCGCTTTGTTTTCCTTTCCTTTATAGGGGTTCGCTGGGTGAGGTTAAGGTCAGAATAAATGCGCTTACTATGTTCGTCCGATAGCATCGCGCAAGACGCCCCGAACGGTTGTCTTCAGCCGTGGACTCCAACTGTGCTGAGAATGGGGACACGAGAACTTTCTCGGCAGTAGTGCCCAGTGGTTTTTCAATGCGTCTGCGATGCTGAATGCTACGGGAGGCATCGCTGCATGGTTGCGCTGCATAATGTGTAGTGATATAGCTGTTTCTCGTGGACGGGGAACAGCGGTTTACACACCCCGCGGTCATGGTGGACAGCGCTCCGTCAAGGCGCGCATAGCGTGTCTTGGCACCTTTCCTCGTGCAGAGAAGTTCTAAAGACTGTCATCGAGTTTCTCTTCACCGACGATGATATCCTCTTGAAGTAGCGTTGGATTACACCGATCCTGCGCCATCCACTAATCTACTAATTCACTAACCCTGCGCCAGACGCAGTCCATTCACAGCAATAGCTGCAGCCTTGTCTTTACGCTCTGACTTATCCGCGTTGTCTTTCCTTGTGTACAGAGAGAGTTGGAAATTGCCAGAGATGCACGGGTTGTCGAGCGCAGACTCGGGTAGTGCTCATGTGAGCAACAGGTTGCACCGGAAACAGTCCAATTACACCTAAGTCTTCTTTTTCTCAATTTAAGCGTTTCCCGTCCAAGCGCACCATATATAGGGAACACAGGCTATCATAAGAGTTTGAAGTAAGAAAAGCGTAGAGCAAATTTGTTAATAGGAAGGACACAGGAACATGGATAGCTAGGAACACCCACAAATACTCGAAAGCGTGGGCACTGAATGGAGGAAGAGGTTAAGATTCCTCTTAAATGACCATGGAGCTTTACGAGGACGGTGAACGAGAAATCGAGAAAGAAAATTTGTCCGACAACACAAAGTGCCTTGCTTTTCGAGGCTCGAGCTGGCCGCTTGAGGACGTACAGGAACGAACAAGTGGCAACAAGCTCTTCGCCATCACAGCCGCTCAGACGGCGCAACCAGCAGCGGCAGCGAGTGTTCCTCCCTCGTCGGCGCGGCCACGCGATCTCACTCTGCCCCGCCTCCGTCGTCGGCTTTCGCAATCAATCGCCATTCTCCGCTCATTTGGCGAGGACCGCGACGCGTGCGCAATCGGCGGAGGAGTCGTTAGCGGCACCGGGACTAAAATGTCTTCGCGTCGATGCGCCTTTCCCCGCGTGCTGTTGTGCCCCGCCGGTGGTTTGTCCCGCCCTTTTGCTCCGTCTCCCTCGCGCAGCGCCTCCTCAGCTTGGCTCTACGACGGAGAATGAACCCGCGCAGATAAAAGCTTCCGTTTGGTTTCGAAAAGGAAAAGAACAACTCGGTTGAGGAATGCTGGTTCCTTGCGGCGCCTGATGCCAGCGCTGTTGTGCCATCCGAGCAGCGTGCAGGGCACGCAGTCTGTCTGGGCGACAGCTGGTGCAAATTGCCATTGGCTCGCTCCTTCCATCCTTCCTGTTGGCACGCTTAATCTCGCGTGGAGTGGTCGTTTGTCAGGAGGGAAACCCCAGGGGCGCCGGCTGCGAGAAAAAGAGGTGGCAATTACAACAGGGCACGATCACCACGGTCGCTGCCGGGAGTCTCCGTTCGGGACGAGGCGATGGCGCGACGTTTGTGACTTCGGCGCCAACGCGTGCGCGCCGCCTGTCCCAACTTGAACTGCGTTGTGAAGATTTAGCCCCTGTGGCTGGTGCGAAACACCACGGGCCAATAAAGCCATCACCCTCGCACGCACGCACGCACGCACGCACGCACGCACGCACGCACGCACGCACGCACGCACGCACGCACGCACGCACGCACGCACGCATTCGGCAACATGTCACGATCTCTTCATGTAGTGCGAGGAAGAGCTACGCGCGTTGCAGCAGTACGCCTGCCGGCATAGCTGTGTTGCAGATTCTTTGGAGCGTGACCATCATTCAAGTTCGTAGTACAAGGTCGCCATGCACAGCGAATGTAGAGGATGTACCCTGAAACCACAAGAAACGCGTTTAACCATCGCATCGCCTTCTCGACGTTTATAGTTAAATATCGTCTATAGCATGGCTTCAGTCTCTCGTTGAAAGCAAACTGCCGCGTCGCAGCGTAAGGCCTCTAAGCACCGACTGAACTATCGCAAAACTTTGCTTGTAGCTTCGCGTTATGTACCGAGTATTTGCCTGCTGCGGTGGCTTCGCGGCTGTCGTTCAGCTGCTGAGCGCGAGGTCGCGAGTTCGACTTCCAGATGCGACGGCCGGATTTTTTTTTATTTATTAATACCTCAAGGGCCCAAATAGGCCATTACATGAGGGGTGGGCACGTGAAAGGCGGGATTGATGACGATGAAATTAGGAAGATGAGTCGGAACACTCGATTGGAGATCAAAGCGCGCTGTATCGCGGATGAGTGCAGTTTGTCTGGGAAGGCCATTCCAGTCTCGGGTAGTTCGGACGAAGAATGACTGCAGGAACGTAGTGGTGCGGGCTTGTGGTGGGATTACCGAGTTCGGATTGCCTGTTCGACGAACACGATGAGCCAGCTGGACCAGCTGGCTGTCACGAGGTATGGAATAAAAAAAAAAAACCGTGATAGAGGCATAGGCGAGAGATGCGACGACGAGAGGCAAGAGGCGATAGGTCTATAGTTTAGATTTTAGTGACGAGACGCTAGTGTGATATGAGTAAAATGAAAGAATAAATCTAGCAGCGCGGTTCTGAACCCTTTCAAGGGCTTTAGTTAGATTAGTTTGGTAAGGGTCGTACATAGCACATGCATATTCAAGTTTTGGTCGCACAAGCGTTTTATAGGCAACTGATTTCACGGGTGGTTGTGCCATGAAGAGATTACGGCGAAGATAAGCAAGAATTTTGTTAGCTGAATTAATTATGTGGCTTACATGATTTGTCCAAGACAAATCTTTGGAGAGGTGAATTCCTAAGTACTTGAAGGATTCGGTAGTAGATATAGTACAGTTGTTAATCTTGTAGGCAGGGGGGATGTAGTTAGGTCGACGATGGAATGAAATGTGTACAGTCTTACTAACGTTTAGGGACATGAGCCATGTAGCACACCAGTCTTGAATATGAAAGAGGTCCTCCTGACGGGAGGAGACGTCAGCGACGGTATTGACAGGGCGGTATAGGCCACAGTCATCAGCGAAAAGACGTATTACAGAGGTTAACAGTGAATGGAGGGTCAATAATGCAGATTAAGAATAGGAGCGGCCCAAGAACAGGGCCCTGAGGTACACCAGATAGAACGGAGGAAACGGAAGATGTAAGGTTGTTAGCATATACAAACTGTTGTCGGTTAGTTAAACCAAAAACAGATATGGAGCCGAAACCGAAATAGATATTCGGATGCAGGCGCAAGGCAAAAGTGGGGAGTCTCGCGTGGCTGCAAAGTCAGCGTATAATTCTCGAAGCACTCGGCTACCGCGTTTCGCATAACCGGAAATGACTTACAGGAAACATTTCGTCACTGTTGCATCTAGAGAACGTTACGAATACGTGAAGTAAAATAAAATAGGGCCGGTAAATGCAAGGACTCCTCGCTCTCTATTCTATTACTTTCTTATCGTTCACCGTTGGCAACCCGGTGATAGCGCTGCTCGGACCACTGACGAAGCACGAAAAGGAATAGCATTGTAATAGATGCGTTTCATTATCCTGGCTCTAGAAGGATGGTGTGCTTGGCGAATTGATATTCCATTCTTGAGGCGAGCCGCGGGAAAGTAAGCATTGATACAAAGGTAAAGGAAACCAGCGCTGCGTTTGTCTTCCTTGCTTTGCATCAAGTCTTGCTCGCCCCAAGATTACATTGGCCTAGCTTTCGTGCGTAGACGTACTATAGACAGCGTTTTGCGCGCCGTGAAATGGCAGCTGCGAATGATGAATCATCGGAAGAATGTTATCCAAAGTACCAGTTGGAAGACTCGACGATGTCTGCAGTGTGTCGGCAATGAAGAGGTCGTCGGCCGTGCGGACAGAATTACGACAGCGACCGAGTCACAGGTCTGCCCGGAAGCTTGCATGCGCCTAAAGTCGCAGTAATTCGGGCGATGACCATATCACTAAAAAACGGGTGCAGCTGCATGCAGTGATCGTTGGGCTGTTTACACCATAACCGCAGTACTGCGCCGACGACGCCATGACGATAACGTATATTGAGACGTAGCTTATGCTTACTTTCGGTGTTGGGCTGCTGAGCACGAGGTTGCGGGATCGAATCCCGGCCACGGCGGCCGCATTTCGATGGGGGCGAAATGCGAAAACACCCGTGTGCTTAGATTTAGGTGCACGTTAAAGAACCCCAGGTGGTCAAAATTTCCGAAGTCCTCCACTACGGCGTGCCTCATATTCAGAAAGTGGTTTTGGCACGTAAAACCCCAAATATTATTATGCTTACTTTCGGATACGGTATAAAGATAACCAACGGGGCTATGTAGTTAATTCAAGTTGGATTATACGCGTGCCTCTCGCATAGACAGACGTGGACGAAGGAAGGCGAACGGCGAGGTGCTCGAGCGTTTCTATCGTCGTTCTCTTCTACCATAAGTATTCTCGGAAAACGTCTACAATACCGCCAGATGCGGAGAGACGGTTTATCCAAGTTACGCATTACGTCAGCCTATCAGCAGCAAAACCATTAAAACGTAAGCGATATTTTTTGGCTTCTTAACCGTTTCGGTCACACGCCTCTCAGCCATATCCACGGGATGTGCACAGCCTGGCGGCTATTGCCGGCACGCTCAATACCACGTGGCCGTGTGTAGCGAAGGCGTGCGCACGGGCGAGGCTGTCGACAGCGAGGTCTCGCTAGGCGCCGAGCTGCTCGCGAGCGCTCAGGCGCAGCCATGCGGAACAGTTTATCCGGCTTCGACGAACACGACTGTCTTCGCGACACTTCCGGATGGCCATGCTCATGGGGTTTGTCAAACGAGCGCACACCCCTGCCACCCTTCGACCTGAACTTTTTTTTTCCTTTTCGTCTTTAATTCAGCAGTGATGGCGTGGCTCGAGTATATAAACGTTGGGTGCGGATGAAGAAGCGCCGATTCGATCAAGCCATGCGCGACGCAGGAACGCCTCACACTTCCAGTGCCTCGACGCTCTTTACGTGGCTTGAAAATACGGAATAACAATATTGTTAAGTAGGAAACTAAAAAAAAAAAAACGAAACGGAACGCTAGCGCGCAATCCTGAAAGCTTTGCATAAAGGTGAAGTTCCTTATCTTGCTGGGGCGTTGTCTCTCCTCTCGTACTGTACGCGAGTTGGTCGTTCGTCAACTTGATTCGCGCCGGTGGTGACAGCCTACCGCGGTCACTTCCTCGTGCACACAGTGACCGTGGTTGCGCGCCCCTCGCACTATGCCATCTTCAACGCGGTACAGCTGCAAGTTTATTTCGCCGGGTCTCGCTTCGCAAGCGACGAAATTTGAAACTCATTGGAAGCCCAGGACCACATGCTGTCGTTGTGCGGTAAGTAAGGAACTGTACGATTCATGCACTAGAATTTCAATCAATCGTTTGAGCAGCTTAAAGAACCAATAGCATAACATTTCTGCCTTCTTCTTCTGATTTTTTTTTTGTTTTACGTTAAATAAATAATCTGAACATGACACACAATGTGGTCACCTGGGAGCAGGACATCGCTACGTTTTGGCACTCGCTCGGTCATCTATTAGAATATCAGGACAGTGCAACAAGTAGCACCACAATGGACGACCGATCGACGTTCTGCTTCCACGTGAGCGTAGCACTAATAGAACTAGGAAAAAAAAAAAACGGAAACGAATACGGTGAACATTACGCGCTGTGTTCGTTTCTTGGCTTATGGTTTCATCACGGCAACGGCAGCCATGTGCGTCGGAGCCGCGGGCACCTCCTGCGAGTTAGGGGGAATTCCCTTCGCCCTCCAAGAAGGGAACAATACCCCTCGACAAAGCACCGACCAGAGAAAGCACCCCCCTTCGCAGCGGTCAGGATTTAAAGGGCGACCCTCGCGTCGTCGCTGCATTCACAACGGGGCGAGGATTAACCGCACCTGAAGAGGAGGGAGGGCTTCGCCGAGAGGAGATGCAGCCATTCACCCGTCGGTCTGCCAGTGCTGCTAGCACGTTCACGGCCTAGCCGGCGAGGCTCTATAATACCGTATTTTATCGCTAATAGGCACTCTCGATTTGATGTGCTGTGAGTGCCAGGGCCTCCTTTATGCGCCCCGCGCCATTTCCACCCCATTCTTTTAAACTTGGTCGTCTTTTCTCTCTCTCTCTCTCTCTCTCTTGCATTTTCTTTAAACATTACATGCTCGCCAGAAATGTAATGATTATTCTACAATCTAAAAAAAAAAGGAAGGAGAGAAGTACGCCGTCGGGGGCTTATCTTGTTCTTAAACAGTAGTCGTGATCTATCTTGCGTACACTTTCTTTCCCTGACACTTTGCGCTCGCTACTTACCGTGAAGAGCGCGATATCACGACAATACACGCATGCAATTTGTAATTCTAAATATATATATAAATACAGATAAATGACGATTATCGTTCGGGGACAAGCCAAGTTTCAAAGAATACAAATGTTTCTTAGACAGTGTGTTTTTGACCGTTAATTACGATATCGAAGAAAAAGAAAATGCTCACAAAATTGAGAACTCATCTTTTTTTTTAATTGCGCAGAAGTTGCCGCATCTCATATGAAGGAGTAGGAGGAGGACGAGGGAAAATTTGTTGATGAAGGTTCTATGTTCAAGACGTTGCTTCTAATGTGGAACGAGACCCCTTGCTTCTGGCCGAATTCACAGCTTCTCGTTTCATAGGTGCTCTTTACCACTGGCTGACCGTCTTCGCTAATACAACACACCCACCATTAGGATTGGATAGCATTTGCTTTTGCGAACAATTCTACACGATAGCCGTTATGTTAATACGTGTCCTGGCGTTTCCTGCCAGACTCAGCTTCACGGCTTGACTATGGCAAGCGTAGCGCAATGAAATGCAAAAGTGCGATTCACTCTCGTGTTGATATTGAAGGAGAGCGTCGCACAACAGCGTTGTGCTTAAGCCAGCGGGCGTATAATTTCTAAAGTGAGCTGTTTCCCCGCATTTGCCGCTCCTAGTGTGCGAGTAAATGCGGTAAAATGCGGTGCACGCCAAGCTCGCGGCAGCCGTGGCGATCAACAACACTGCGGCGGTGCCGTGCCTCGGCCGCGGTGCCGAAGGTGCGCCCCCACAGCAGCGCGCACGCTGCGTGATTAAATTACCATACAGGGCTCTCTCCCTTTCCCGCCGAGGATTTCCCCTGGTATGCGCGCGGCGGCGGCTTCATTACAGGGCACCGGAGCCTGGAAGAGAAACGATGCTCTTCCACACATCGGCGGCCGGCCGTCGGCACCGGTTTGCGCGCCGGGCGGAACTGCAGCCGATCGAGCGAGGGGCGCCGCCAGCGTGAATGAATCTTCGCCGCGATCGGCTCTCTTATGTGCGGTTGCGCAATCCTCTCCGCCCAGAGGGGCCACATGCATGCGGGGCCGCGCCGCTCCGTCTATGTCCAGCCTGCGGCGCACGGGTGGGAAACTAGAAATAGCGGATTTTGAGGTTCACGTAGCTGGGATCGTTTCTAATAAACGTAATCGCGCGATGTGCTCTTATCGAACGAATAGCGTGGGTCCCTTAAACCGAAGCTTTCTTGGCCTCTTCCCCCGTTTTTCTGGTGCTGGCTGTCTTCCCCGACTGGTCCCTAGTGTCGTGCGCACCAGCACCCGGTATATAGCGCAAAGCGAGGCGGTCTGGGCAGCCGGTGACGTACGAAAGCGCGGACTTGAGCTCCACAACTGAAAGATGCCGTCGTCCACTCATCGTCATTACGTCGCCTTTATTACATTGTGATCATAGCTTTGTGGTCGTGCCGCTGTCATCGTTCCGCTGCCTTCACTTTGTCGTCGTCGCAGTGTTCTCATTTGTTCGTCATGACGTCGCCGTCGTCTCGCTTTCATCATCATTTCGTCGCCGTCATCACATCGTTATCAGGCCGTCGTTGTCACGCCGTCATAATCTTCCTAATGTAGTACTTCCGTATTCATCACACCGTTGTAATCAAACCGTCGTCATCTTGTCGTCATCGTGCCATCGTCGTCGTCACGTCGCCGTCACACAGCCGTCGTCATGCGCTTTGTGGTCGTGCGGTCGCCGCCATTTCATCGTTGTCGTCCCTTGTTGCCATGAAATCGTCGTCACGCCGTCGTCATCACACCACCGTCATAATTCCAGCATCGGCGCCCCGTCGTCGTCATGCGTGGGATCCGTGTGTCTGAGCGCTGCAAGCTTACGTCGAGCGAGACGTTTGCTAGTGAAAATGTTTCCAGCTTGGTCGGGTGGTCTATGCTCGCAAATGGTCGCTAAACAAGAATGTTGTTCTTCGCAAACACCAATGAAATCTTCAACCAAACCGACTCCCTCATCTCGTGGGATTTCCTCATTAACAACAACAACAACAAAAAAAGATATTTCGCTGTTTGCGTAGACTCTTCTCTGACAAAGTAACTTTGGCCCATGCCGGAGATAACGTAATCAAAGATGGTGATTTGGCGAGCCGATCCTGGAGGCAGCTCAGTGTCACAGCAACCACGCGCCCCGTAGCATTAACCAATAGAGCCAACTAGTAAGTGTCCCAAAAGCACATCTCAGCAGAACTACAAGGAAGCTATCGCTTGACCTTGACAATCAACCTCCGATGATCTCCACCCAATTATTTTGTTTTCCAGCTTTCAGCGTAGTGCTCGGATATGAAAATAAGAATGATGTCAATACGCGCCTGAGCCTCTCGATCAAAGCACTCTCAATAGAGTCATCATCAAGCGAAGCCCACTGGCAAGTTATAGGTACACATCCTGAGGTGCCACTTTGGACACTGTAATATACCGCCATGTTGGCATCTTTAGCCTATGAAAGACAGCTGCGAATTAATCAAGAGTTGACAAAAGGGCGATTTTGACGATATGGTTGAACTTGCCCAGAACGGCCACCTTCTCTATTTGTAGCCAGCGCCTATATAGTATATCGCTGCAGCTGATGATTGGTCAATAGTTGTGGCGCCGACGTACTGCTTGGATCCAAACTCCAAAAACTAATCGGTGCCTATAGGGGACAGGAACCTACACACAGAGCCCAACAACAGAGTTTCGGCAAGACAGAGCGAGATGCTGGTTCTTCGTCACTGGCACATGCGAGGAGAAGAAAATGGATAGAGGAGTGGAAGTAAAAGAGAGGACAATGAGAACAGCGCCCGTTAAAGTAAGCATGCGAGAGCTCATTAGCGCTTGTTGCTGCAGCTTGTTGGCTCACTATCAATTGGAAAAGAACAAACGCACCCTAGAGACGAGCACAAAAGAAATAACATACTCCATTCTTTGTTTTCATCTTAACCTCTGGTGCAAGCTTCACTTCCTTCCCCCGGCTACAACTCGCAAGCAGTCGTCGTCGTTGTTCGCGAGGCTTTGAAGTTGCCTTGTATATACCTAACCGAAACATTAAAACTTCTTTCTGCGCGAGTTGGTGCATACTTGACATGAAAATTGTAACAGCGCAAACACATGCAACCACAAAGTATCAAGGACGAGACACAAGCGCTGCTTGTGTCTCTTGTGTCTCGTCCCTGATACTTTGTGGTTGCATGTGTTTGCGCTGTTACAATTTTTATGGCAACTAACCGAAACAGTTTCTTTTCTTCGGAGCACGAGACCGTAAATAAAGAAAAAAAAAACTAGCTTGTAGCTGTAAGCATTGTTAACTTGGTAAATATGCCATATCATAATGTGATGATTGTGATGTCTCGAGAGCTGCGTGCGCGTGGTCACCTTGCGTACTCTCATTTACCAAAGTGACCTTTCTGTATCTCTTAGAAACTTGCAATTTCGATAGCTCTGTGACTTGCTCGTGTACGCTTAACGTGCACACCTCGAGTTTCCGTTGGGTGCCTCCAGAGTGGGTGAAGTTCGCCTGTAACGCTTTGAAGGTACGCGTAACCGATGGTGGGATCGAACCTCCGTGTTCCGGCACAGCAGCCCGCTGATCTAACCATTATAAACCCCGAATGCACGCATTATTCCCTCGTGACAGTTGGCGCTTTGAGACGCTGCGCACACTGCACTGCCATCGGCCCGTATTTTCTGTGAGGTATTCCTAAAGCGGGTGAAGTTCGCCTCTAATGCTGTCGCATTAAAAGAAATATGTACAGAAATTCATCAGCATTTCTTTTTTCATTTTAACTAAAAATTTCGAAATGCACTAGCTGTTCTAGGGTGACAAATATTTTTATAATGTATATTGTCACGAATATATCATGTTAAATTATATATATATATATATAAATAAACTTTCGTGAATTCACCTGTCGCATTTTGTTATATGTGTCTATACAAGGTGTGCGTGACTGCGTATGAGCGCAGCCATGTGGTTTTATTTCATATTTAGCGGGCTTTCTTTAAACGCCGGAAAAAATCACCACGCAGCGTGTACGTTGCCACAGAAAAATTGTATCAGTCGTTTTCGAATGCCCTCTGCAACGTAACGGATTGGATTGGACAAACTTTAATAAAGGTCCCGCAGGACACACGTCAGTGCGCAGTGGGTGTCTCCTACGCAGGGACCGACAGGGAGCACCTGGCGGCCGCTGCCCGAGCCTCCTGGACGGCACGCACTTCGCCCTAAAGTGAATACTAATGATCTTTGCTATAATTGATCCAGTTGATTAACTAATTAAGGAGAATATAAAAAAATATACTCTAAGGAGCGGCACATGACGGCAAACCATGTGTCGTTGGTTTTATTCTGCTGCGGTTAACCGCTTGCTTTAGATCATTAGTTCAAGTTGCATGAAACACCCTGTTTACAGACAATGCAGGCGCGCTACAAATATTGCAAAGATTCGTTTACATTAATGCTTCTCATTGTGTTCGTGCACTTAACAATGTTCTGATTTCCCGTACGTGTGTGTGAGTTTGGTTGTTGCACCAGGTTTCCTTTTTTATCCTATATATAACTGCATGGTAACCGTAAGATTTCGTCGGCACCTAGGGCTCTAAATGCGCTGATCAGACACTTAAGGACTCTTGCTTTGAAAGTTGTAGCGCGTTGCATCGCGTTATTGTTTCCATTTTCTTCTCTCTTTATTTTTGAACTCTTCTGTCACCTTTTATTCCCTTTAGCTATTTCCCCGGCACAGCGTCGCCAGCCGGCACTTACACTGGCTGACCTCCCTGTCTTTCCCTCCCTTTCTCCCCCTTGAAATGTCTTGCATTATTAGAGTGTTTTAGAACGTACTCGATAACTATTTGGATTGCTAACTATAGCGTTAATGTATTATGTACATCGCGTTACCCGCGGTTAAGGAATGTATTTTCGTTTGTATGAGTTCGTTGCAGGCATTCCCTAACTTCCGTTGTAGGAAACGAAAATAAGAAATAAAATGCAGAAGCCCTGCGAGAATTCTGAACAAGACGTGCTTCGCGCTGTAAGTCATCGCGTGCGCCCGAAAAGATTAAGGGCTATATTTTGTAGCATATTTCTTAGGGAAATGGCGAATATTGCCTAACGTCGATACGTGACAGAGACAGTTAGATCTGTGCAGTGTGTGTCATTTTCTACTTGAATCTACGTCGACCTCATTCTAGTGCACCGTGTTAAAATTAATATGAACAAAGAATCTTAAACAATGATTCTCAGTGAGTATTGGGCCAAGCCTCTAGTTTTCTTAGTTCTTTACACGCTTTGCCTTCGAAGCCGTACCTCATCTTCACAGCTGAAGAAACGTTAGAGAAGTGCCGCAGAATCCGGCATGAACTTTCGTTGCCATTTCTAGGATGTTTACGGCACCTATTATCGGAGTTACCCATTATGCCAACGCTCAGTATATGACTATGCGGTGAACTGTTCGAGGCCAACCTCTCTTTTATCGAAGCGATACTTCTGTGTTGGCTACGCTCTTTCGAAGCACTCTCAGGGTATGCAGTGCCGTAGATCGTGTCCCAAGTGAAGCACTAATTATCTAATTAATTACTTTTAGTGCTCCAATTGAACACAAAGGCTGTGGGAAAGGCCGCTGTCAAGGAACCAGCTTGGTTAAAGTGTTTTCCATGCTCGTGCCCCAGTGTTCTTTTCTTTATTTTTCTCGATTTTTTTTTTTATTCCGCCGCCATTGGAATGCGGCCGTCACGGCCAAGTGAACGAAGAGAGCAAAGTTATAACGCGGCCGTTGAGGCGAAATTGAAGAATGAGAATGATGCTCGATGTTACCTCGTAGCTTTTATTTTTCCTCGCCTGCAACGAGCGCACTCGTTTATGCAACTCGGCGTTGGTGGCGCACGAGGCGAGAAGCGATATCTCCGTCCCCGGGTGCGTGACGCGGATGCCGGAGCGGCTCCCCCCTCCCACCCCGAGGCCAAGAGAGGCGGCGCTCTGTCTGCTGCGGCGATCGCGCGGCCCGCCGATTAATCGAGGGTGTTCTGGAGCCATTTCCAGCTTGCCGCGGAGGATGAAAGGAGAGCGTGGCGCACTCCCTGCGATGCCGCTGTAAAAACGTGCAGCGTTGCCAAGCCTACAGCCGGCGTCCGCCACGTAGCCGCAAACAGAATTCGCGACGCTGTTAGCGCGCATGAGCAGTTACGCGATTAACTGGCGGTGAACGGCATTCACCCAGTCTCCGACCAGGCGCGAACTGTTCGTAGTTGGCAACTCTCGAGAACATCGCCAGCGGCAAGCGGAGGCCACATGCGGTTTCCATCGTACTGCGCGCTTTTAATGAGGTGCGGTGGCTACCGTGCCAAGAACGCAAGGAGGTAGCCATCGACGTTTCGGTCGCTGGTAAAGAAGTGAGGGCGAGGAGATGCGTTGGTGTCAGGAATTTTCTTCCTGGGCCACTGGCGGCCCCCCTGTGGGAGAGCGCAATTCCTGCGGGGGTCCTCTCCGCGGTGCGTTTGCTAATCGGCCAAGCGGTCGCTTGCGTAAGCTCCGCTGCAGGGCGGCCGTGTTTACGCTGCAATTGCGAGGGATGCGAGTGCGTGTCTCCTCTCGCGCGCGCCCGTATTTCCGGGGCATAGCTGGACGCGCCGTGCGGCTGGCTGCGCCACTTCGTTTCAGCCGAGCGTTCTTCGTTCGAAGCCAAGGCACACCGCTGCGTTCAAGGTCAAGAGTCAACGCCCCGAGAACGCTGGTGTAAACACCGTGGCGAAACACGCATATTTCGTTAAGCTTTGGGAAACGCATGTGCTGACGCAGCTGATGTGACGCAGCACTGGTAGATCACTCTTTGTTTCGGTTATCTTGGGCCGCTACAACGTAACGATTCCTTTCGCTCGATTATACTCCTCTCTTACCGTCAACCGTTAACGACCGGTCGATCCCAACGACAACGTGGGCGGAGCGCCGCTCGTACTTCCGACGAAGGGCGATAAGGAGCAGCATTGGAATAGAATCGCTACATGATCCCATTTCAAGGTTAACTATAGCGGAGAATGACAGTGAATGATATATATATATATATATATAGGTCAAATTTTTCTTTTATTGTTCTTCAAGGACAAATCGACGGAGAGAAAACAAGAAAAAATATGTATAATTGCATTAAAGGCAGATTTGCTGCTTTATCCCTGCTCCCTGGGAAATTACAGCACAAGAGCAAAGGTTGCATAAACGTCGTGAAAAAAAAAAAAAAAGGAATCCCATGGTTGCTCAGAAACACACGGGACGCAGAGCAGTGCCTGACACGAACTCTCGCTGGCAACGTTGCACAACCGAGCGACGATGTTAGAAATAAATATATGTTCCGCAAGCATTTACGCACGCATCTTGAAGTCGACAGGCCATTCCACACGTGTTTCAGTTACCATTGTATATTAAACCTCGCTATTCCAATCCGCGCAGGTTGAGTGGCGTGACGTCATGCCAACGCGTGTCCAGCAATCTAATGGGCCAGAAGAATAAGGGGCCCGAATTCACGAAGCTTTTTGTTCGTAAGTGATATTTGCCATTGGCTGGCCGCTTTTGCTGATAATATATGTCGGGAATTAAGATTGTTTAGAATTCAATCTTAAGAACAAGAGCTTTTTGTGAATGTGGGCTAAAGAAATCCGAGGTGCTCAATTTTTCTTTATGGTCACAATCATACAAAGTGACTGAATGATCTGTAACAATCTGTACACACGCAGAAGTGCTAACCAGCTCAGAGCAACCCTCCCTCTTACGAAGTATCCTGGGACTTTCCGGTAACAAGGTATGAGACCGGCCTAGTAGGTAATCCATGACGTCCATGGCACAGCGCAACGGCGGTCAAAGTATGGAAAGGAACGACAGAGACAAGCGCTAACGCTTCCAACTGAACTTTATTGTCGTAAACTCACATGTATAATCTTAGCACACGTGATCACAATCGAAACAGCCGATGTGTGATGCAAAAACTAAAACTAGAGAAAAGAAAAGAAAGTTTTAAATCTTTGAGAAGAAATAACTTAAATTAACACGGCCAATCACCTATTCCGGTGACGTTGATTATTCAACAAGCTGTCACATCCGGGAGTTCCTTGGAAGTTGTCAAGTAGTGTGTTCGAACTGATCGGCCGAGAATAGCAGGTATAAATTCGTCTGTGCATATAACAGCACCAACGCCAAGCTGGGAACACATCTGAGGCAGAATCCACAAAACTTTTCATTCGTAAGTGCTCTTTGCTATTGGCCCGCCGCCTTCGCTAATAATATGTCCGACATGACGATGGATTGACAACTTCTTTTACGGACGGCTATAGCGTAAGAGCATGTTTTGTAAGTATGGGCCCCAATTACTGTCAGGTTTCTTGGGGACCGTAGTGCCTCGTTACGAGGCGGGCACTCGGAGAATCGCTGCGCTACCGCCCACGCCTCTGCCGTGAAACGTAGCACACCTGACGTAAGCGCAGCCGCGGTGGAAATCTCCCGGAGGCTCCTTCGATGTGCCCGGCTGCTTCGACGCCGGCATCCAGGAGCTGCCCTATAGCCCACTTTCAGGAAGCGCCCTTCTCGGTGGCCGGCCGGCATTAGGCGGCGCGCGCTAATGATGACGCACCATCTATCAGCGCACCGATCGGCTCAAAAGGGCCGGCGCGGTCCCAGCGCCGCCGTAAAAGCGATGAGTGGCGGCGGCGGCGGCGCATTTTTCACGTCCGGCCGACCTGCCTCGCGCTTCCTTCTTCGGGGCGCCTCTTTTGCCTCCCTGCAGATGCGGCTCCTCGCTGCGACGCTGACCTGGCGAGGCGGTCGCGCATTGTATACGCGGTACACTCCTCCATCAGCAGCGTATCACGTATACTGCAGCCGAGGTCATGGTTCATGTGCGTCGCTTTCGAGGCGGTTTCGAGGAGCCGGTGCAAGCACGTGGGCTGTGGTGTGTGTAGGCCCGGGCCGCGGGCATTGGTCGGCGAGTCGGCGTCATCTGGCGACCGAACTCGGTGCACTGGAGTCGCGCGCCGGATGACATCAGTCAGCCAACCTTTTATTTCGAATGTTCGATGCGCGCTGCGGTGGCGCAGTGTCAAGCTGTTCAGCTGCTGAGCATGATGTCGAGGATTCCATTCTTGGACGCGGCGGCCGCAATTCGGTGCACGGTGGCGAAATGCGAAAGCGGTCGCGTACTAAGATTTAGGAACACGCTAAGCAAACCCACGTGGTCCAAACTAATCCGAAGGCCTGCACACCGGCTTTTGTCATAACCAACTGTATAGTTTAAGGACGTTAAACCCGATATTTATTCAGATTTTTGTTTCATCAAACTTGTTTTCATTGCTAATGCACTCTCTTAAGTACTCGCGTATTGAACAAGCGTCAGCACAACGGGTTGTGGTGTCAAACAAGACGCCGAGAAACGAAGAGAAAAAAAAATGGAGGACGCTTAAGAGTGGAACGCGATAACATTTAAAGATCCCTGACTGCTTCTCACGCTTCCCGGCAACTGCAGCGTATGTAACCGTAAACCGGGAAAGGCTCGCGGCGAACGCTAAGCACGAAGGCGGGCTTTCTTAGTGTCCCTGTATATAATCCGGCAGGGAGCAAAGTGGCGCATAGGTCCGCTATTATGTTAAATCTATGCAATGAAGGCACTCCTCGCGCGCACAGGAGGCAAAAAAAAATAAATTATGGGGTTTTACGTGCCAAAACCACGATCTGATTATGAGGCACGCCGTAGTGGAGGAATCCAGAAATTTTGACCACCTGGGGTTCTTCAACGTGCACCTAAAGCTAAGTACACGGGTGTTTTCGCATTTCGCCCCCATCGAAATGCAGCCGCCGTGGCCGGGATGCGATCCCGCGACCTCGTGCTCAGCAGCCCAACGCCATAGCCACTGGGCAGCCACGGCGGGTGCGCAGGAGACAAATGCTGCTGGTCGAGAGCTACATGCGGCAATTTTTCGCAAGTGCTGAGCAAGATGGCACTTTTTAATGCAGGCTACGCTCGAACCATCGGCGCAGCCGGAGCGGGATAGGTTTCAGACCCCCCGAAATTTTTAGTTTTTAGTTTATATGTATGTTTGTATATATACACGCACAAACCCACGCACAAATAGGGGGTATGACCCCCCTCGGTCCTCTGAAATAAAATCCTGACTACGCCCATGGCTCGAACAGCTCAAAAGTTCGCGTGCAAACGCGCTGTACCTTGCAACAAAAAGCGGTGCAATGTTTTTCAGCATGCATATGAAGTATTATGCGCGCGAGGTCTTCGCTTACAACAAAACAATGAACAATATTACATCAATCAACGTTACATGAAAAATCAGAACGCCGACAAACAATAAAATAAACAGAGGAGTGAAAAACCAGGGTGCGGCGGGTAAATTGTATCTGCTAGTAATTACTCTGTTTTGAACACACAGTTTTAGGCCCGCATAGTCAGAACCATCGTACAAGCAACACACCGAATCGGGCGAGCTGGTAAGTTAACATTCTTGGCGTATATGCGCAGGGCGACGCATGTGTCGTTCATTCTTTGTCCCGCGCCAGTACGTATACGCCGAAAGTGGTACAAGTGCACGAACAACCTTCTATGCCAGGCGTACGCATCTCAGCGTTAACAGATGCTACTCGTGATAAATGTTGCTTTAGTGTAAACAAGGCGAACTCGCCTCACTTATCCTTGCCTTTCGGAGCTGGCCGGTCTCGGCCCAAACGCAATAGCTGTGCCAGTCGCCGGCGCACGTCTGTCCGTCCGCACGGCACCGCGTGCAAAGCTTTGCCGTCTTCTCTGCGGTTTGTGCAGTTTGGTGCGCTGCAACCCGTTATACGGGAATACAAGTGTGAATATGATGTGTTTCGTATCACTCCACCAAGGTCCTTGACTTAATATCGTCGAATACCGTACCTGCCGCATGTAGCCGATGAATGCAACGCGTGCTCGACGGCCCGCTGATTGCAATGTCGATGGCACTGGCGAAAACGACGAGTCGGCGTCGCACCCGTAAAGTTGGCTTTGCAACGGCGCAGTTAAACATGTGACGTCAGTTTGTACCACGTGATAGCGCTCGGTGAATAGCGGTGCGAGCAGCGCCGGAAAAGTTATGCGCAACCTTGCTCCCTGCGGGTGCATATACAGGAACAATAGGCTTTCTGGTGGAAACGCGGCCTCTTGCGTGGGCCGCGATGCGGTGGAGGCGAGCGCCATCTGGAAGTGTTTCAAGGAAACGGGCGCGCCGCTCCGTGGCCTCCGAGACATTCGCGCGCCGGTGCGCGCACATGGCGGACGCCGTGGCCGCCATGTGCGCTGTAGAAACGCTGGAAAAGGGGGTTTGAGTTTTCGCGTAACAGAATTATGTTTTCTCGTATATTCAAATTATAATCCGACGCTATCATGTCTGTAGGTTCTCTGTAAGTTGTACTTTACGACTTTACGTATTTTAGCTTGAGAAACGCAATTAGTTTAGCAAGATTCTTGCGCCACATGGAGGGCCTAGGTATGGGTGGTTAGAAAATCCACTTGCCGAGACGACGTCCGACGCGGGACGCAGACGCCGGATTTTCTGCGCTGTCGCGCAGTTATCCTGTTTTAACGCTGTCGCGTTAAAACAGGATAACAAACTAGTCTGTGTTATGAGCGCATGCGACATCGGTTATTATATATACTTAACTAAGTGCTGTCATCAGCCTCGTATATTATCTTTGCGAGCAGGCATTTGGAAGTGTTACGTTTCGCCTACAACGCGCGGTAATGCCGGCGCGGATGCAACGGACGCCGGGGCTTCGTTCAAAGCGGCGGACATTTTGGCCCGTGCGACGCCGCCGCAACGCTTCCCCGCCAAGCGTGTCCAGGCGTGTTTCAGTGCCACGTGTCTTCGTGTGTGCGTGTGTGTGTGTGTGCCCTCGCTTGTCAAAGCGCGGCAGCCGGGGAGCGGAGTTCCCCGAATGAGGAGCCTGGAGGTCTCTCGGCTCAACCGTTCGCGCCGTCGTGTGGGTGGGTTGGCGATGCGTCACTACACTCGGTTCAGCAGGTCTCTCGGCTCGACCGTGCGCGCCGTCGTGGGCTCATGCTCCGCCGTCCCGTGACCTTCATCCCGTGACCTTCCCTTTTGGACCGCGACGCCGAGAGTATAAGAGCAGCTGCCCCCGGACGCCAGGAGAGAGGCTCCGATTTGTACTGTTGAGTTACGTGCTCTCCCGTCTCTCCACTTCGGTCGACCTGACCGGCCGCTCTTTTGCTATGTTAGAATAAACAAGTTGTTCTGTTACCAGTCTTCTCATGCTTTGCCGGGTGTCATGTCTGGCATCCAAGAACTGGGCGGCGTAGACGTAGCGTCGAAAGAACGTTTATTCCTGTTACTTGACAGGCAGCCAACAGGTTACATACTGCGCGCGGTGGGCCCGTGCGAGCGGTCTTTTAAAACCAGCACGGGCTACCCGATAAGAGATAGCCGGGCAGAGAGCATGCGCAGACAGCACGCGATAACACGCGTGCTTGGTTTCGCGCGCACACAACATCTCCTTCCTCCTAATGAGCACAAAGTCCTTTTGCCACATTATACAATGCAACTAATGCTATGGCTGATATCTGTCAGGAGGTCGCCGGTCCCTCTGTGGATAGCGTCGCTCCCCTGGAGGGTCGGTCGTTGTCGCAGGGGCCGCAGCTGGAAATGGCTCGTTGGCGCTCTCAGGATCCCTGAAGTCTGGAATAAAATCTTCCGTAATGCTCTGCTTTGAGCTGTCGATGCTGAGCAGTAGCTGGTCTTGATGACGACGCCAAATGAGCACCCCATGATTCGTTCTAACGCGAACCTTGTATGAAACGGGGCCAGACTGCTGAATGATAGTGCCAGGGACCCATTTCTCAGGACCTCTGTAATTCCTCACGAGGACCTCATCATTGATGTTGAAAAGTCGCTCACGTGCCTTGCGTCGCACCATATCGGAGAGCTGTTGCTGAGCCACTCTTCCCCCGACAGAAGGCTTGACTGCGTCGAGTCTCGTGCGCAGTCGTCTACCTATGAAAAGGTTTGCTGGAGTTTCTCTTGTAGTCGCATGCGGCGTGTTACGGTACGTCACCAGGAACGTCTGTAAGGTTGCCTGCAAGGAGTCTTGTGGTCGTCCTTTCCGCAACGCAGATTTCATTGTCTGTACAAATCTCTCCGCAAGGCCATTCGTGCTTGGATGGTACGCTGCACTCACGATATGACGACCACCGAAGCCTTTGACGAAGCTCTTGAATTCTTCGGAAACGAACTGTGGTCCGTTGTCGGTCACGATGGTCTCGGGTACGCCAAAACGCGAGAACAGGTCTTGGAGACACTGAATTGTGTGGTACGCCGTAGTCCTCTGCATGACATAAACTTCCGGCCATTTTGAGTGTGCGTCCACAGCAACAAGGAACATTTTGTCTTTCATGGGTCCAGCAAAATCCAAGTGAACTCTTTGCCACGGCGAAGTCGGCCATGACCATGGATGAAGCGGAGCCGGTGCTGGTTCGTTCCGTTGCTGTTGACACTCTGCACATTTCTTCACGTGTTGCTCTAGGTCCGCGTCGATACCAGGCCACCAGACGTAGCTCCTCGCGAGTTCTTTGCATCTTACGATACCGGGATGACCCTGATGAAGTTCCTCAAGCAAGAAGGCTCGGTGTTTTGAAGGCACAACTACTCTCATGCCGTACATTAAACACCCTTGATGAACTGTGAGCTCCAAACGCTTGTCGAAGAAATGTTTCAACTCCTTCTCAGCGACATGCGACGGCCAGCCAGCACTTGTGAAGTTCAGTACCTTGCTTAGTAATGGATCACGCCTCGTTTCACGAGCGATGTCTTGGCCTGTGACAGGCAGCGTTTCCAAACGAAGCGAATAAAAAATTTCCCTTTCTTCTTCTGATTGCTTTTCGCTGCTGTCGAGCGGCAAGCGCGATAAACAGTCTGCTTCCGCATTATCGGAAGATTTCTTGAATTCAAGAGCATAGTTGTAGGCTGACAGCGTCAGCGCCCAACGCTGCATGCGGGCAGCTGCCATCGCGGGAATGCCTGTTTTCGGGCCGAGAATTGTTTGCAGTGGTTTATGGTCAGTCACAAGCGTGAAGAACCTACCGTAGACGTAGAAGTGAAACTTCTTTACGCCGAATACGAGGGCAAGGGCTTCTTTCTCGATCTGACTGTAGTTCTTTTCGGCACTTGACAAGGTGCGGGATGCGTAGGCAACCGGTCGAACTGATCCATTTATCATTTTCTGCGAAAGAACTGCGCCTATACCGTACTGAGATGCGTCGCAGGCAAGTTGAAGCGGTCGCTTCGGATCATAATGGGCAAGAACTGGAGGGGAAGCCATAGCTGCTTTTATCTCCGTGAAAGCAAGCTGGCATGACGCATCCCACGTCCACTCCGTTGTTTGCTTTAGCAGCCTGTACAACGGCTGTGCCAAAGTCGAGAGACGCTGAACAAACTTGCCGTAATAATTGACCATCCCAAGGAATGACTGCAGTTGCTGCTTGTCTTTTGGAGCAGGCGCATTTAGTAGTGCCAGTACCTTTTCGGGCGATGCGCAAACACCCTCGGCGTTGATGACGTGGCCCAGATAACGGAGCTCTCGTTGAAAGAACGAGCACTTATCGCGCCGGATGCGCACACCGCGTTCCTGCAATCTTGACAAGACGGCTTCCAAGTTACGGAAGTGCTCTCGCTTGGTCTTGCCTGTGACCAGGATGTCGTCAAGGTAGCAACTGACTCCTTCCAACCCTTTCAGCATGTTGTCCATAATTCTTTGAAATATGCTTGGGGCGGACGAAATGCCGAAAGCCAGACGGTTCATAGTATACAAGCCCTTATGTGTGTTTATCGTCAGTAGTTTCCGGGAGCCTTCCGCCATAACTACCTGCTGGTAGGCCCTACTCAGGTCAATCTTCGAAAATTCCTCCCCTCCTGCAAGCGCTGCGAGAAGGTCATCTATCCGAGGTAGCGGGTAGCGGTCTACTTCTAGACAGGGATTGACGGTGGTTTTATAATCGCCACACAGTCGGAGGCTTCCATCCCTCTTCATTACCGGTACCAAGGGCGTTGCGTATTCGCTTGTAGCAACAGGCGTTATGATGCCAAGCTTCTCCATTTTCACAAGTTCCGCTTCTACTGCACGTTGCAGAGCAAAGGGAACGCTTCTTGCCTTTACAAACTTCGGCTGTGACCCTTCGCGAAGGACAAGCTCGGCCTGCTCTTCCGTGATGGTACCTAGCTCATCCTTGAAAAGTTCGGAATGGCTTTCTAGCATGGCTTCCAGCTTTTCTTGCCAGTGCTTTGATATTTCTCGAGAGAGACCAAGGTGATTAAAAAAAACTAGGTTCTTCCAATCCAAACGAATATCTTGCAACCATTCTCTGCCGAGGAGTGCCGGTCCTGTAGAGTCCACGACGTACAGGGGAAGCTCCACGCACTGGTCGTTGTGGCGCACGACGACTTTCGCCAGACCCTTCGGTTTTACTATGGCCCCAGTATACGTGCGCAGCTTTAACGATGCTGGCTGAAGTCGCTTACGTGGAAACAACCTCTGGAATTCGCGCCATGATATGACGGATACGGCTGCGCCGGTGTCAAGCTCCATCGTCAGTAGGACACCGTCAACGTTCACGGGTACAGTAAATGGGTCTGCGTTGAATGATTTAAGTGAGACAGACGACTCGTTTCGGACGGACGTGAGCATCTTCACACGTTTCCGGAGCTTTGCCTCCCTAGCTTTCTTTCCTTTCCTGCAGGCGCGTTGAATATGCCCTTTTCGGTTACAATTGTAACATGTATCGCCGATATGAGGGCATGCTTCGCTAGAGTGATTGGGCGACCCGCAACGGAAGCAGCTTGCCGACATCACAGACTGCTTTTCGCCTCGAACCTTATTCACTTCGTACGCCGGGGATGCGCTGTTATGCGTGAACGCCGCGCTAATCGTTGCAGTTTCCATGGCAAGAGCTCTATCTACGGCCTTTTGGAAGGTTAGCTTTTTTGTCTTCCGTGAACAACACACGCTGAATGTCCTCGCGGAGCAGGCCGCAAACGAAACAGTCCCGGAGCGCTTCATCCAAGAAACTTCCAAATTCGCAACTCTGCACCAGCCTTCGAAGTTCCGCGACAAATTCGGTAATGGACTCACCGCTTCGCTGTGACCGCTTGTAAAATTTAGCACGCTCTGCGATGACAGACGACTGCGGTGCCAGGTGATCGCTCAGGAGTTTCAGGAGACTGTCAAACTCTCGTGACGACGGTGCGTCCGGTGCCGTCAGCGACTTGAGCAGCGCGTAGGTCTTCGCGCCGATGAGACTCAGGAACGCAGGAACCTTCTTTGCTGCTGGAACATCGTTGACCAAAAGATAGGCTTTCAACCTTTCCTCGTACGAGCGCCAGTCACTCGTGGTCTCGTCGAAAGGTTCAATGTGGCCGATGTGACTCATGACTCACTTGGAAGTTTCGGCTGCCGTGATGCCAGTTTCAGGAACGCTTTTCACCGCAGGGAAATCTTCGTGGCGGGAAGCTTTTACACAGAGGCCAGGTTCTTCACACTGCGAATTCCGTACGGCGGTCATCCCATCCTCGTCGCCAATATGTCATGTCTGGCATCCAAGAACTGGGCGGCGTAGACGTAGCGTCGAAAGAACGTTTATTCCTGTTACTTGACAGGCAGCCAACAGGTTACATACTGCGCGCGGTGGGCCCGTGCGAGCGGTCTTTTAAAACCAGCACGGGCTACCCGATAAGAGATAGCCGGGCAGAGAGCATGCGCAGACAGCACGCGATAACACGCGTGCTTGGTTTCGCGCGCACACAACACCGGGACCTTCGGATGCTTCTAGTGCCCCAGGCCGCCAGGCCAACGCTACCCTTGGGGCTTGCGACCCATTGGCAATAACGGGCGTCAGCACCGAGACCCCAACAACTCGGGCCAGCGGTGCGATTACAACAGAAGCTACCCTTACTTTTGTGTCCATTGTTTACGTTGCTCAAAAGGTAAGCGGGTGATCGCGCCCCACGGGCTTGGTAAACATCACGGATGACGAAAGGGAAAACAAGCTTAAGACATTCGATCGCAAAGCCTCCGCACGAGCAGTGGCCCGTGGATGTTCTTCTCAGTTGCTTTGAACTGTCATCACGAAAAAAAAAAGAGAAGAAACTTGCGCTATGTAGGTCCATGAGCCTATATAGGCGACTCGAAAATTTGCAGCGGAACGCCGGCTACGACGTGAAAATCTAATTAGCTGATGACACGAAGAACTGCTGCACTTGACGCTTGTAACTGCGCCACGCAAGATTTATGCTTGGTTTTGTTCTCATGCTCGGCAATGTTTTATCACCGATACTATGCCAGCGTTGTTTGTCCATGTTGTCTCGAGTCCGCGCTCGAATGCAAGCCGTCTGAGTGACTGGGCAAAGTTATGGCTCCAGTTCTGACGAAGCACTGATACCAAAGTCAGCAAATTGTCGACAAATGCATGTACAGTCGGTGTAAAATGTTTATAGACCCCGGAATCTGAGAAAACATTGAATTTTCTAGCAGTTTTTGACCGTTGTGAGTAAAATTGTGCAACACTATGTCGTTCGCATATACGTATGGGATGGAAATCCGATTACTTTCTCTAGCCGCGTGATCCGTTGACGCCGACCGTACGTCCGTGTGCAAAAGTATAAGGACCACGGCTCTGCGCTAAAAAGAATTTGCAGCAATATTAGGCAATTTCCCCTGAAATTGAAGTCTGCAGTGTGAACGGGCCATTTCGAATACCATCGCCAGCTTGACTTTACTAAACCGCATACGTTCGCACGCGGCTGCACTACAGAGCTCGGATACATTATAATACTTTGTAAGTATATGCCAGCAAACGCAAATGATAACTAGAAAAAATCACGAGTAAGGAAAAGGCAAGGGTCTTTCCCTTTCATCCCTCACGATTTTTTCTAGTTGTTCTTTCCGTTTGCTGACATGCCTTTACAGAGTACCATGCACCGACGCGCCCAACTCATCAAGCCACTCTATGAAAATTTATAGCAGGAGCGCGAGGCCTGCAGTACTGTTCGCGGCCTCTGGTAACCACGGTCGCAATGGGCGTGCGCAGCAAAAACCATGCGTCCAACACCGAGCCGAAGCTTGAAGGTCATGAAGGCGCGTTGACTTGAAGCACACATCGCGGTAACGCCGGCTAAGGTCGGCGATGCAGATGAACTTGTGCACTTGTGTGGAACTTCTGAGCGAGTAGCCATGCAGAGAATTAGGTGTCGCGAGGAAATTAGCAATAATTTGCAGGAATAACAGGGGGACAGCTGGCGCAGAACAGGAGTCACGAGAGATCGCTTCGTCCTGGAGTTTACGTAAAAATGAAGATGCTGATGATTAACAAAAAAAAAAAAATTCTGGGGTTTTACGTCTCAAGACCTCGATATGATTATGAAGCACGCCGTAGTGGGGTACTCCGAATTTCGACCACCTGGGGTTCTGTAACGTGCACCCAGTGCAGGGTACACGAGCGTTATTGAATTTCACCCCCATCGGAATGCGGCCTCCGATGCCGGGATTTCATCTTGCGCCCTCGGGTTTGGCAGCGCCACGCCGTAGCCACTACGCCACCACGGCGGGTGGTGCTGATGGTGACCCATGCAAGTATAACCACTATATATACAGAGCACACGTTTCATATCGGTTTTCGGCTACCTCATTTATGAGAGTGATTAATCCAATATTTTTGTTGCTCTGTTGTACCCCCACTGTCTCTCGTTGTTAGTCAATGACTTTTGGCATCGACCAGTGTTGTGGGAACAGTAGCTATTGAAACAGTTACTGAAGCGCAGCAAGTGCAGGTGGACGCACCTGTTCTTCTATTCTGCCTCGGTTCGCGGTTGATATTCCTGGGATGCCGTTGAAGATAGTGGGCACCGGGAGGCACTAACGTACGTGCTCCTGAGATCGGGGGCGACCTGGCCCCACCGCACAACTGTTCAAGCTGACGGTGTTCGTCTTCGACGCCGCGGGGGCAGCAAGGGGGGGAGGGGGGTGCACTCAGCCCCACTTCTGCCGACGCCGCTGCTCTCTGGTGGCGGCGCGGCATTCCAGCCAGTTCAGTGACATCGCGGCAGCCGTAGCATGCAACCTCCCCACACGTCTTATGTTTCTTTCTGTTCTTTCCCTTTTTTTTTTATTTGCCGCGCCGAGTCCAGGGCTCGAAGAGCAGTCGAGAGAGATCTCCCCCATCGCTCCGATGAGCCCGTGCGCCCTCCATCGTAGCCCGGAGCCATCCCTGATCCGCTTCTAGGGGGCAAGAGGGGGGGGGGGAGGTGATTGCGCTACGCAGTGTCGCCCCCCCCCCCCAATCCTGCCGCTCGTGCCAGGTAGATAGATAGTTCTGAGCCACGCCGCGGGGACGCCGCCACTCGACCAGTGCGTGCTGGCTGCTCGACTTTAATGGGAAAGTTTCCTGGCAAAACTGGTGCAGCGGAGAGTATTCGCTTGTCGATCACGTGTTACCGGCAGCACAACGCCTCCGTGTTTAGGAGGTAGTCTGGCGCCGTCCTGCTACGAGCGAAACTTTGCCAATCTATGTCTAAAGAAAATGTGCAGATAATTGTGGTAAGAGTAATTATAATTAAATAACTCATTAATTACTTCATTTATGTATTTAGTTACCTCATGCAATCTTGATAAGGCATTTCTGTCTGCGCTCCCCCAATAGAACAAACAGTTCACGCATGAATAGAAACTTTTACTTACGTTGGTTCAACAGTAAGAAAATTTATAAGTTCATCAAATGCCGTCCCTTTGCAATTAGTCACAAATATATTCCTTTTTAGACCACGAAGATGCCCGAGATTTATACTCACGGCGCACCCTTAATATGTAAAAAAAAAAATCTTACCTAGCAGTGTATTGTGCGAAGAAATTCTGTACGCTTAAGCAAGCTCGCGTGGTTTGTATCGAAAGTGCGGGATGGATGCAGGATCTGTGTAGCGGCTTATCGCTTATAGCTCACGCTACAGAGCGTCGCACAAAGACAGACTGGTTTCCAAACATACTGTATATGTCTAATCAACCGCTACGATGTCTGCAGCTGGCGTGCACGCCAAATTCATGTTTCGCGTGAGGCAAGTGAGATGAAACAATTCCCGCTGAACCCATTTCACGGTGAGTGTAAAGGTTAATGCTATTAGCATTGAGGCAATGTATCGGCGCCGAAGATACGCGTCATGTATATGCGTGTATGCAGCAGGGTTCTTCGAGTGTCCCTGCAGTACCAAAAGGAGCAGAGTTGCGCCTAGCTTTTTCTTTCGCCTCTCGCACCGTTACTTGCCGAGCGCCATCACGTGCTCTAGAACGACGTCAATGTTCCGCCGGGCTGGAGAGGAGCCAACTTTGTGTATACGGACATAACTTTTTGTTACCTTCGGTCCCATCAACATTGCAGTCTGTTGCTTCCGTAACACGCGTGACATGACGTGAATGGCATGAATGGCATGTAATGGCATGAATAGCATGACGTGACAATGACATGCGCGCATGACATATCTTGACCTAAATGACTTGACATCATGAATGACATCCATGAAATGACAACACATGTTGTGGCTGAATGATATGAAATGTAATGACATTACATAACACGCGTGACACGACAAGAATGACATTGCTTGCATGGCATGCAATGCAAACATGACATGTATGACACGCATATATATACATGACATGACATACGTAACATGAATGGCACACATGTCATTCAGGTTATACATGAGATGACATGATAAGACTGACATGTACGTTCGACATGTTACCCGCCGCGGTGGCTTAGCGGCTACGGTGTTGCGCTGCTAAGCACGAAGTCACGGGATCAAATGCCGGCCGCGGCGGCCGCATTTCGATGGGGGGCGAAATGCAAAAACGCCCGTGTCCCAAGCATCGGGGCGCATTAAAGATCCCCTGGTGGTCAGAGTTAATCTGCAGTCCTCCGCTACGGTGGGCCCCATAACTAAATCGTGGTTATGGCATGTAAAACGGAATTCAATGCTTGACATGCATGCATCACATAACATGAAAACATGTCATGGCATATCCGACTACGAGCACATATCTCGTAGTTCATGATAGCAATGCATGACGTCATATTGATACGTTAACTTTCTTATCCTTTTCTCGGGGAGCGTATTTCATCCGCTAACCTAAAGTTATCGCTGAGTGCAAGACGCACCTGCATTATTGGAACTTACTCGAATGTTACCGGTGATTCTATCGTTGTGTACGTTCTCGCGGAACCTTGTGTAATCAAATTGTATGCGCGACGGGAATTGTGTAGTACTTTCTGGAAGGCATGCGGGCACCAGCGATTACGCTGCGACCTTCGGTGAGTCGTGTATAAAAGCCGGCGCGCTTGACTCGCAGATCAGATTTTCGACGATCGCCGGCTGTGCTCGCCGCTATCGTTGTGCTTTGAGTGCACCCTGTTCTCCGGGCACAGGTTCGCCCAATAAAGTGTTAGTTTCGTCACAGTTATTGCTACTGTTTTTCAACGTCACTACGACGTTACAAAATCAACGATGTGACATAATATGAAGGCGAATCAGAGAGTCTTTGCCCCTATTTTTTTTAGCCAAATTACCGCTGTATATGCTAAGTCAACATAGCCATTCTCAGCGGTAGACCTTTCTTGGACCGGCCCGGCGTTATCTGCCGGTAGCTCCGCTACACGGCGCTGCTGCCAGTTGTTGAAGATTGCGGTTGTGCTTCACACGTCCACGGCATACGAACAACGAAGTGGGATTAATTTCCTGTGGAGCAAAGGACGAAGGCCCATCCCACATGGAAATGCAGCCCATTCGCGTGATGCATTCATTTCGTACACATCTTGATATGATAGTTAAATGACCACGATGGCATCCCGACGGCGTGAAAGACTAGGTCATGACATGCATTCCATTGATGTCATGAATATTATGTAAGGTCATGCAGTCAGTTCATGTCATGCACATGACGATTAAATCCAGTTAAAACTAATTTAGTTAAAGAGACGACCGCTAACGCGTCACAACGGCGTAGGAGGATAGACAGGGCCGGAAGTTAATAATGGCAGCCTCGCCAATTGTCACGAATTTAGGCGCTCTAGCAAAGGACAGCAGATAACGTGTACATAATAGAAAAAAACATTTATAAATGTTTTTAAAAACAACAAAAAGAACGAGTAAGAGAAAATGACAAAAGAATGCTACAAAGAATAACTCCACAAACACACGCTCAATCCCTATCCTTACTAGTCATGCACAACAAACGCGCTCTTAAACTATATTTCTCAGTTCCTCATAAGGCAAAGAACAAAAAGTCTGACCGTCATGACGTGGCGGTAGGCGGCCGGCGTGCCACAAGATGCCGCCGTTCTAACGCCAACGTGACGCAGGCGTCGGTTTCTGTCGCTGTCGCTTAACGGGTCTGGTTTGCGCAGTGGTGGCAAGGACGCGGTCGTAGTTGGTAGTGCGCCTGGTCGCTGATGTGGCCATGCAATTGCCTCCGTGGCTTTGGACGATGGCAGGTCACAGCTTCATGGGGCTGGACCGAGTCCGTGGAGCACTGCCACGGCACCGTAGCCGGGCCTAAGGGAGCTCAAACTGTCGCCGACCAACTCTCAGACGTCCCCTATCCGTCTTAAAACGTTTTGCACGCAAACAAACAGGGACGAAGAATAGGGGCAACACAAGGACGAGCGCTTCGTCCCTGTTTGTTTGCGCGCAAAAAGTTTTAAGATGAATCTGTTCCAACTAGGCCGACTCGCTGTTATGTCCCCTATCCGGTTTGAGTCCCCGATAAATCCCGATCACGTCGCGATAGCACAGCTGGCGATGCGTCTGCACCAGTCCGTGCCGACGTCACCACTCCGTGTCGACGAGAGTGGCTCATAGCCACTATGGGGTATTGGCAAAGAATCGGGTGACTTAAAAAAAAGAAAGGTTAAACGGACCTAAAGAGAAGCACTATTGCAAAATTTTGAATAGCTGAAAAAATGAAATCAGATCTGTCTTTTTCTTATTTACTATTCTTTCCTCGCGCTTCACCTTAATTTCTTTTCTTCAGGTGACTTCGTTTTTGTCTTCTTTTCTCGTTTACATTCACACATTTCTTTTTGCCGACCGGCGTCGTCATCTTCGTCGTATGTGATGCACGTGGCTCGCTTGTCACTTATGACATAGTTCCCCTTTCCAAGAGCCTTTTGTTTTTTTAAATAAAGCTGCTCATCACTTGTGTTGCAACACGGTATAAAATGTTAGCACGATATGTTCAGATAGTGCGCAGTTGTCCACAGTTGCACCTCACTTTACTTGACTTCACATCCAGCTATGTCAATGCGATGCAGGTTCTTTAAATGTTGCAGCTGGTTCCCTGAGGCGGGCCCTTGGAGTACCCAATTGAGGACAAAGCCGTTTGTTACAAAACGCAAACAAAACTTTTAATGCAACTAGTGTGGAGAGAAACACATAAAATAAACACTCAACGAAACATTCACGAGAAATAACATACACTCAGAGCCATGAAAGTACCAACAGCACTTGAGTTAGGGGCAGACTATGAGTGTGAGCATGCGAAAGAGCTCGACGCGGAGGGGCGAACACGAGGCGGCGAAAGAAGTGGCGTCTCACGGCCTCACCACAGTGTCAATGTAATTGACCGATGAGCCAGAGAAACGAGTGTGGCAGCTCCGGCTCGGAGAGGGGACGCAGGCAGCTTGACGGAACGGGCACATGGAGGCGGCGTTCTGGCCAGGCAGCTGGGCGTAAACTCTGGCCCGTAGCCCGAGTGCTCGCACTCTCCTTGCAGGCACAGAAGTTCGCCGGCCTCGGGCAGTAAGTAGTCCGTGCTCGTGTATAGTAGCGACGCCTGGGAACGGGTTGGCAGGAGGCCCCGGTCGGGTGAGTCCCTTGAGGCTCATGTCCAGAGCTCGACGGCCCGTCTTCAACTCCCGGTCCGGTGGCCGCTCTTCACCTTTGAGTCGCTTCCTGGAACCCTCCCCCTCTTCTATCAGCGCGCCTCACTTTTCTGCCCCTCTGATTCATTCGTCTCTTGCGGATTGGTAATCGTCGGGGCCCTATGTTCAGCGGCGATTGGCCCCTGGAAGCTCCGCTGACTTTCACGATTGGATCACTTTCCATTTATTTTTGTTTTATTGCTCCGCGCGTTCTCCTGCCTGATGCTATTCGATGTCTTCGTCTTTCACTCAGCACAGCATTCACTTCCGCAGGAGCAATCTTGCATGCCCTCTTCTTTCTCTTCTTATACCACGACACTGTCTCGCGCACTTCACACATCACAGTCAGTATACCCACGGACACAAAAATGAGGGCAGTTAACAGCTAGTGGCAAAGTACCATCTCCTTGCTTTCTGTCGCAAAATAACTTATGAAAAGTTCACGACTTGAAATATGTGCATAAGGCCTTATACACACCCGTGTGGACGATATTTAAACATATTTCACAATACTCAAAATACAATTTACAGTCTGTTTAGGGCTTTACACTATAACTAATTTATCTGAATTGAACATCTGTATTAAGCATAAGTACTGTCCCAACACATTCTCTCTACCCACATTCCTGAAAACTGACAACTGTTGCATGCCATTTCTAAGTGATTTTCCTTTTGATTCTGCCAGTAATGCAGCTGCACTTTTTTTTCCGCCTCTTTCGAGATTCCCACAACTTCTTGCGTCCTGTCTGCCTCCCCCTTTCTCTCTTTCTCTCGTGCGCCTACGCATTTCCTGAACAGCTTTAAATGGCTCTGGTTTAAGTCCGGCTTCATTTTCTTTCCTTATCTTCTCAAACACACACGCCTTATTATGCCATCTTGCTCTAAGCCTCCTGCGAATCTTCTTCCTAAACTTATACGCGTTGCAGGTCTTGGGCGATTAAGGTATCTACTGGCTTTGTCCTTATTCTCGGAGTTGAAGTGACTCCTACTTAGTCGCTTATTCTTTTGCGGGAGGCTTCTGATCGTAAGCACTCGTGGTTTTTGCTCTGGACATGTGTATACGTCTCGATACTCAAAACTCTTCGACTGGTCCTTGTTCTTTTCTTCAATGTTCTTGCAATGATCACTGCGCAGCGCCACCCAACCGTAGCTCTATCAGTAATTTTTCATGAAAGGCAGTTTCCCAATATTATAGGCGTCCCACCGCTTCTTCTATATGCTTTTTTCACATGTGTTTGCTGCCCCCTGATGTGTTTTTTCTGTAAAATCTAGCTGTGTGGGCGCTCCTATTTCTTGTAGGTGGTCCATTTCTGAGCCACGCTTGCAGCATGTGCACCTGTCTTCATCTGGACAAGAAACTTCTTGCTCATTCTTCTCGTTCTTACTATTCTCGATGCCGTGAACACTGGTCATCTCTTTCACACAATCGCCCAGTGGCGGTAGGGTGCTATCATATCCTATGCAACGTCTTCCTTTCCTGTTTTCTCAGCAGACGTTCTGTGCACCGACGAGGTCTATCTTTCTTTGATGTGCCCTCTTTGTTTCATGCCCTCGTGGCTAGTTAGTTCTGTTGCTTGGAGATCACTGAAACAGTCATCAATTACAAAAACCACGTCTTTCCGAGGTGTAGCCACTCTTGTCTCTTGTACCTTCCGCCTGTTGGTTATATCAGAATGTCAGCCATCTTTTGCGGGTCATACTGCAGCAAGTGTTCCAAAGTCGCAAGCTTGTCTTCAAAAACGTCACGAGTGCTATCTAATCTGCCAACTTCCTCTGGCGTCTTTCTGCTGTCAGCTGCTCTGCTGCGCTAATACGCCTACTCTCTTATGTTTATCTTTTCAAAGCATGTAAGCTTTCTCGCAGCATCTTTACCTGACAAATATTTAATGATTTTTTGTCGCTGAAGAGTTGCACATATAATCTCCAGCATCTCATTAAAGCTTGTTTCTCTCTCTAGTGACACATATCGTTTAATCCAAGTTGGCGTCAAAGAGGTTCATTGAAGAGCGGTTCATACGCAGTGACACATACTCAAGTTGGTGTGAAAGAGCGCTACATACCCAGTGTCACATATCCATTGATACCCTAGTTGGCCCGACAATCGGTTTCGAGCACTGTTCCCTCAGCACAGCAGTCCAATGCTCTGATCATTTGCTTAAAGACATATTGCAGCGCGAAGGCACAATAACACAGAATACACACAGACAAACGTCACTGGCTCCGTGACGTGTCTGTGTGTCTCTGTGATCATGCCTTGGCGCTACAATACGTCGTTAAGAAAACACGAACTAGCCCAACAACAAGCCCTTCTAGTTAAGGGTAAAACGGACGCCGACCAAAAACAAACGGACGCCGACCAAACAATGTTTTTGGCAGGCGTCCGTTTTACCCTTGACTATGAGCAATCCCGACCAGACGAGTTTTCGTCGAACTCTTGATAACAACTCCTTATACCCATTAAACGATGGATTACCCAGTCCCCCAAGTTGGTGGGAAAACGGTAGAAGTCAACGGAAGCCAGCGGTAGTCCAACAGACAGACAGGCAGATAGACACCAGAAAGTGCGTGAAGTATCCTGAGTGCTCATCACAATAAAAAGTCAAAGTATCGCCCGATAGGAGAACCATTGACTGCGATAGCAATTTATTAGACACCTATACGAAGCAAGGTCAGTCGTTTTATCAGCACCATAAACTGCTGTAAACGTTCGCTGACTAACTAAATTAACAAGCACGTTGTCACAGGCATGCAAGAACACATCTCGCTCGATGACCGTGGACACCCGCTGTCAGAACGCTGGCGTAATTATCAAGAGCGGCAGCAGCGGTGAGCGAATTTCCCTTCGTGCTGCCTCTCTCATCAACATGAACTAAGCGGCGAAAACACAGCGCACACGAAACTATTGACGCTTTCCGTGGAGCAGCTTGTTCTACAGAAACGAGATGACGCTTTCGGCGGCGCGCCGCACATTGCCTCAGAGACAGCGCATGAATACGAAACCATCATCGCTTCCACCATGCTTCGGTGCGATCAGCTCCCGAAAATGCAACTGAGTTTTCGCTAACGCACTGTGCTCCAATCATGCCGGATTGAATCATGCGGATTGAAGAGGTGTGCAATAGTTGGCTGCAAAAACAGCGCCTGACATATTAAGGAATGGAATGAATCTGGTTAGCCTATAGTTCGCGGACGGTTGCTGCAACGGTCCGTATGTGTTACCGGCACTTCGAGAAGTACGGCTTTCTTCGAGGATACGGAAATTTGCTCATCCGCGGGCGTTGTATAGCTAACCTTCAATGTGCTTCAACCCAGGAACGTCAGCAAGAGTGATTACCGTGATAGAATGCGTGAGTACTACTGAACGAGGACGTAGAAGGAAACAGATACAGAGACAGCGCTGTCTCTGTGTATCTGTTTCTTTCTACGTCCTCGTTCAGTCGCTCGTATACGCATTCTAACATGTATGCAAACCAGCTAGCCCGCCAACGTGTTTTAACCAAGTTAGTATCGCTCGTTAAACAATGACGAAGGGGGTAGCGCCGCTTCCTGTCACATAGTACTTTTCGCGCACAGTATCTACACACATCTACCCGGAATCTAACGCCCACTCTATCGCCAACGTGTCAATAAGTGAATGGGCGCGCACTTGAATATATGCGCACCATATAGGCAGAATAACTGATGGACTGGACCTATAGCGCACGAATGGTTGAAGTTGAATGTTTCGTGACGGTCCACAAGAGTAAGTGAGTTACTAGTGATAATACATCTTTGCTACAAGCTATTGCCACGTACAAAACGAGTACGTTTCAAGGCTTGCGCGCAGCAAGAACAAATCTATCGAAACTGAGCCCACCCGCAAGCGGTTATGCAGAAATAATGAGATAGCGACCACGCCAAGGAAATTTGTTGAGTGAGAAATGTGTTAAGTCGCTGCTTCAAAAAATTTGCCAAATAAGCATCAAAGAGTAAAACATGCTAATTTTGATTTAATTCATCAGCGGAAAGTTTGGATAGCTGGTAATACATATTTAGTCTCACTTCTGCCTCGCCTTTGTTTAGCTGCTGCTCGCACGGTTTGGACATAGCTTAATCACCTTCCAAAACGCTTTTGAATGTTCTCTGAAGCTGTGGCCAAAGCGTCATGTCATCCACCCGGTCATCGTATATGGTATCTCCCGAAACAAAGGTTTGTTAAGCCGCACCGGCGTCATACACATCCAATGTAAACGCGGAGACAACGGAGGCAGTTGAGGCAAGTAATGAACGCTTCACCACATGATCAAACAGGGCAGCGCTCACGGGACTGCCTCGAAAAGAGTCAATAAGCGCTCAGCCCCATTCTGTCCTATGCAGATCGCTTTCAAGATAAGGCCCGCGCGACCGCGCCATATACAGAAGCGGCAGGATTAGAACTACTCTCAACCCTCTGTCACCTCTCCCTGGTGCCTTGCGCGTGATGGAAGACGGCGCGCTTCCTCACCGCTTTCCTCCCTTGCGCGCGCGACATTGAGCCGCCATCGTCGGGTCACACTCGCACGCTTTCACTCGCACATACGGCATACATGACGCGCTGCGACGTTGTTATCGCAATTGGACGTTATACTGAACATCACGGCGACGGCGACGACAGAAGTGCTCCTGGAGTGTCTATATAATTGCTATCGTCATAAAATGTACATCTGGTTTTCGTAGGTGCGCCATCGTCCGCCTACGCTGACGCCCGCAGCGGCTCTGACTGTGCGACGTGGGCAGCCCGTGTCGCACGTACAGCCGCCGCCGCCGTGCACGTGGACGGTGTAGCGACCCTTGTTCGCCGTCCCTTCCCTTGTGCAGCGGAGGGGCGACCCTCCACCCCCGGGGCTGCTCCACCCGAGGCGGCGAACCGGCCCGACTGGTTCCCCGTGTTTTTACGCGCCTCTTCTCGCATTTTCTTTCTTTCTCTGCCGCGCCCCAGCTGTTTTCGGATCCCTCAATGATTGCGTGTGTGCGGCCGCGGGCAGCAAGGAGTCTGGATTTATGGGCTTCAGGCTCACGAAGCGACGCTTTTCTCCAGTTTCCCAAACAAACACGGCACATCGCGGCGCCGCAGGATAAGCCATGTATTGAAGGAAGCAACAGCAGGGGACGTCACTCAGGGGGGCAAAAAAGAAAAAGAAAAATAAAAATAAGAAAGAACGTGGTGAAAGAAAAGCTATACCTTGGAAAAAATTAAGGACAGTGAACCGATACGTCGTGAACCTTGGCGCCACAGTTTATTTCTCTTACGCGGAAAACTACGGATTGTGTTGCGCGCACACCTTTTCACATGTGTGACTAGGCCCCAGGAGAAGCCAACAAACACTGACGCCAAGAACAACATAGAGGAGATTACTTGTGCTTAATGAATGAGATAAAGAAACGATAAACTAATGGAAATTAAAGTGGATGAAAAAAACAACTTGCCGCAGGTGGGAACCGAACCCACAGCCTTCGCATTTCGCGTGCGATGCTCTACCAATTGAGCTACAGCGACTTTTTTTTTTCTTTATTGCATGGAATTATCCGTACTGTCAAACCAATGCAGTTACATTACATATGAACATACATGAGAAACAAATTCACAGTTAGTATGCAGTCCAATGACAGTTCAAAATTCTGGCAAACAAACACAAGCGTCCAGACGCGAAATCCATTCAGGGACGGGATCATATGTAGCCACCACACTACGGACTTGAGCAGTCTCTTCTCGGAAGATAGACCTTGTCGAGCGAGGTGGCTCGGCATGTCTGTCGATCATTCGACTTCTCCAAAATGAATAAAGTCCTAATAACATAAACAAATCGTATGTTGTATTACTGGTTGTCTTATTGAAAGGAAGGAAACGGATACCATAATATGTGAGAGGAAAGTCTTTTTTGATAGTTCTTTGTAAAATGTCCCAAAAATGAAATGCGTCACGACAAAGTATAAAGCAATGTTCTATTGTCTCGGGTTGATTGCAAAGTCTACAATTTGTATTCCAGGGTACATACAGTCCTTTTTCCTGAAGCCACGTTTTAACTGGCAGTGTGGAGGTGTGCAGCTTAAAGAAAAACGTTTTCGCTGCTGGCGCAATGCACATTCTACGGACACGGCAAAGGACATCTTGACCAAATAGAGCCAGATACGGCTTTCGGTACAGAGGTTCAGGGAAAAGGTTATCTATAAGTGCTACGTTTAGCGACGTGCGATTAACGGTAAGCAAATATTCAAGGGTGAATCTGGCTTTTAAGAATGAAATAGTGTCGACAAGTTCCTTTACGAAGCCCCATAACGGTAGTTCTTGAGCAAAGTTTGTCGTTACGAAAAGAAAAGGGAGGTGGGACGCAAGACGTGCTCGATTAACTGCGAGAAGGAATGGATGATGGACATTTTTAAGGTAAAATAAGAGCTACCGCGGCGCTGTTTCCCCATCCACTTTCTTGGGTATTTATGTGACCTAGTAGAACCGTGGGAGTGTTAACCAGCGCCACCACCACATACCTTGGCGCCGCGGTAGCTCAATTGGTAGAGCATCGCACGCGAAATGCGAAGGTTGTAGGTTCGGTTCCCACCTGCGGCAAGTTGTTTTTTCATCCACTTTAATTTCCATTAATTTATCGTTTCTTTATCTCATTCATTAAGCACAAGTAATTTCCCCTATGTTGTTCTTGGCGTCAGTGTTTGTTGGCTTCTCATGATATGACTAATAAAAATCGGGATCCTCGGTGAACCCCCTCTCTTCTCGTTTATGCCCCAGGAGAGTAATTTCTATTGCCTTAATCTAGTAACGTGAATTAAGGCAATGGAATCATAAGGCAATAAGGCAATCCAACATTTAGCATGAATATAATGAAAGGATGAAGTGGTGTAAAATAAAATAGGTGGTGCATTCATCATACATGGAGATGATGGGCGAAGGTAAAGCGATTAGAACGCTTTCTCACGACAGGTGTGTAGTTAGGGATTATACGCGATGGATACTTGCGATAGTGGAATTAACGAGACAGTGACCGACTCGCATGATATATTCAATTTCAGAATGTTAATTTATTTTGATGTGGTTTAGTTGCTTTCTTGGTTAATTAAAAGAGGGCAAATAGGTGCACTCGCAACCACGCAGACGCACACATGCATACACACTAGATGTATACGTCCCCCAAACAGTGTCTGCGTGTGTGGGTGTGTGCGTGGTTGCGAGAGTACCTATTTGAGCTCTCTTATTTATCCAAGATGTGTTACCAACTAACCCAACAGCAAGCTCTGTTAGTTGCTTTCTATATACATCTTAAGTACAATCATGTATATTTGAATATATATACAGATGATATGCATGTTCTACCAATTCCTCGTTGCTAAGGACATTCTTCGGGAGAGGCATGGCGGACAGCACGGTGTGTTGTTGCCTCAAAACATGGCTCATACTCACAGTGGGGATTGGCCACGCAAGGTTGATTGAAAAGTGCATTTAACAAAATACCAAAGGGGTGAAGGCAAATATTCAAAACGAACCATTAGCCAACACAATGCTAATAGAAATTTCTAGAGCACGTATACATGAATTTAGGATAAAATTAAAGTGTTCCACAGGCGGTACCCTAGCAGCGAAGCCTTCCTGCCGCTTCAGTGAACTTGTGTATAGCAGTAATCATTGACGCATGGCTTGTGCCTAATTTATAGACACCAAAGGACAAAATGTTTGGTGTAGTAAACGCTAATCCCAGCTGACAAGTTGGAAATACGAGGAACATTCTGCGGAGGGGGGAGAAGCGACGGCAAGAAATAAAGAAATGGTTTATAGCTTCCGGTTCAGTGCAAGCATAGCAGAGTTTAGATATGGATGAACCAGACCTATGAAGATAAAAAATTTAGACGAGGAACTCTACAACGCGAGCTTGATAAGGTCACCTCGCATTGTCGTGAAAGGCATTTTCTCGTGTTCCACCTGAAAGTTAGATGTCAAAAATCATCTGCGGAAAGTAGGGATAATTCATAAGAATTTAGAAATAAAAGGCGTTTAAATCTAGCTCCTGTTATAAAAGCGAAATCTGGAAGAATATTTAAGGCTGTGCCATTTAGTGACGGTGGTTGTGACCATGGGAACGACGTCTTCCTCTTCGAGCTCCCGCTACTGCTTGCGCGAATGGCCACCTTGGTGAATATAGTACACTAGCACAGCGCGCCGAAGCCGCGCTACCGCTTTCGTTGTTCAACTTCTCGGCGGTAAGCACGTTCTTCGAGCGAGGCAGTGTCAGAAGGAATCGTGCGATGCTTTACTAGCTTGCTTGCTTTTTATTTCATGACGCTTATCCACGAGGGATTGGCCAAGAAGCGGGCCGTTAAACGGAAGGCAGGGAGAGAAAACTTGACAAAGAAATTTGAACTAAATTTTCGTCATTTACGAAACACTTACTTGACAGGCTATTAAAGTTCGTAATGCTACTTGCAGAATGAGTCTTCCTCATTGAGCTCCCGTAGCCGCTTGCAGCAATGGCCGATTGGCAGTGGTACCACGGTTGGTTTCGACCTCTCTTCCCTCAGCCCATCAGCCTGATGCTTTAACCATTCGACCCTGGACTGCACAGTGACCGAGATTGTTGGGAAAACAGACAGACAGACAGACAGACAGACAGACAGACGGACGGACGGACGGACGGACGGACGGACGGACCGACGGACCGACGGACAGACAGACAGACAGACAGACAGACAGACAGACAGACAGACAGACAGACAGACAGACAGACAGACAGACAGACAGACAGACAGACAGACAGACAGACGGACGGACGGACGGACGGACGGACGGACGGACGGACGGACGGACGGACGGACGGACGCTGACCAATGGTGACCGTAGGATCGTAAAAAGAGACAAAAAAAATAAAAACAAAGAAGCAAGAAGGTCACTTTCAACTCTCGACGAATACTTCGACCGCTCTTCAGCGGACAGGACGTGAATCCTCTCCACTCAGGCCAAACGCCCTCTCTTCCCCTTTCTTGCAGTTGTCCTCGGAAGCGCCTTGCGCAGTTTCGTGCTCAGCCAGCGTCTTCACCCTGGCGCGCTCCTTGCGTAATTCTGCTTGCGAATCCTTTCCACTGTGTCCAAATGCCCTCTCTTCCACTTTCTTGCAGTTGTCCTCGGAAGCACCTTGCGCACTTTCCTGCTCAGCCAGCGTCTCCACCCCGGCGCGCTCCTTGCGTAATTTTGCTTGCGAATCCTTACCACTCTGTCCAAATGCACCAGAGGTCACGGTTAAACGGAGGAGAGTGCGCGATGCGCTCTCGGCTCTGGTTCGGGTCCGACCGACCGACCGACCGACCGACTGGCTAGCGTGTGCGGGTGCTTGTGCGTGTGCATGTGTGCTTGCGCGCGCGCCACTTTTCCAATTTCCTTTGTCCACCCGTCATTGGGTCCCGCGATGCTCCCCGCTACCCCCGCCCTGCCAACCAACACACACTATAACCAAGTTCGCTCACTCAGCGGGACGGAGGATAACAAATGAATAGCACCGGACGAAAATATTTCGTACATACGACTGCCCCAGCTGCTTGACAGCCACCGCTTCACAGTCAGAACGGTGACCGAGGAGACCGCAGACAATAAATCTCGCCGAGTGCATATAAAGATGCACGTAATGAAGGATGCGCGAGGAACATCTGAGCCATGTGCAAACAAGCGTGCGGCGCCCGTGGGACTGTGCGCGCCTCTACAGCTGACGTGGGAACGTCACGTGCGCCCGCGCGAGAAGCTTTCGCGTGCGTGCGTGCGTAACGCGGGAAACCACCCCGACTTGGCGGAAACTATTTACCGCACGTTGCGCAGACGTCGAGGGCCAAACTACTTCCGTCTGCAGCGTCTCTTAACAAGGTATACAGAGGCGTCGGTGCATGGCCCATCGAAACCGTGCAACGCTGGGGAAGCTACAATACGACACGTGTTGAGTGTGCGAGGAACGCTGCGCTTATCCACTGAGTTTCCGGAAAGAGCACATCGCATGCACTGAGTCGCGGACCGAGCCACTCGATAAGCGTGCTACAGTATACGCGGCAACCAGACCGAACTCTGTTCTGGGACAAGTTCGGCGTGCACGTCGAGTGGCGGTTATTATGCGGTAACGAAGCTGGAAACCACAGTAACACGTGTTCTGTGTTTCGTTGTCTTTTATCGCTTTAATTAAAGCGCAATTGTTTTGTCCATGACACATGCATGTTTCAGCTCACATTTGACTCTTACGAAGTGTTATTCGCTCCCTAAGAGTCAGGAGACTTCTTCAGCTGGGCTCCCAGCACCCTTTCTATTCGTTTGCTGTCCTCCCTACGTACCACTTGAGCGTGCCGTCGCAACTGTTGTTGGTTGGCAGTATACTGTAGCACTCACTATCAAGCATTTACAGAAATTGTCGAGGATAGCTGGCTCCCTCTTTAGCGTTTCGGAGCACCGCTGCCGCAGAAGGCGATGTGCGCCTCGCTTGGGAAATTACCTGTAATTCTTTCTCAAAACCAACGTATATGTTTACAGCGGCGTCTGGCTACACGAAAGCGTCTTTCTAGGAATCATTGCTTCTACATAGAAAACAAAACAAACAGTTGTGATCTACATATTCTACAAATTTACCACAGTGCACAATGCCTCGAAACCTGAGGGTCCATTGAGAGAGATAAACGACCATTATGTATACGCGGCGGTGCAGCAGAACACTGCGGAGCACCGCGGTGCGCACTCGCCGTCTGGACGCGAGCTCTGTGGCTCCGCCAACGCTGCAGCGTTTTCTCGAGTAGCGCGCGTCTCGCCCCTTCGCTGTGGGAGAAACGCGTTAGCGTGCGGTAACTAATAGCTTCCCCTGCCGGCGAGCGCTGCGTCCGGGGCCCGTGCACTGCGGCGGCAGCGTCGTTAGTCAGCGCCGGCGCCTCGCTGTGTGCGGCGCAACATAGTCTCTCTTTCCGGGTCATCACTTATGCGCCGGAAGCTTCAGCTTGGAAGACTCGGGTGCCGGAGGTTGCTCGATTGCTATCCGCTGCGTGCACAGCTTCATACCCAGACCTGGCGATAGTGTTTGCGGAAGCCCCTCGGGTGGCGATTCACCTAGGCACCCTGCATTATTTTTCTCTTTTCTTGATATTTTTTTTTTCAGGGTACACTAAGCGGTGAGGACATTTACCACGCCGGCGATGCCTCATTTTTAGACGTGGCATTGAAGGCAAGAAGCCATTTCCGTTCGCCGTGTTCACAAAGCAGTCAGACAGTTGGCGCACCTTCCGGTTTTGTTCTTGTTCGTTTATTTCATATTAACGCTATAGTGTTAAGGACCCCGCGTTGCAGAAAATCCGGCGTCGGTGTCCAGTGTCGACCGTCTATATGGTAGCAATCATTCCGAACCACGGATATACCCAACCACTCTTCTACGACCAATGTTGCTCATACCTTGTCTTTCATTCTTTACAAAGTTATTCCTCGGAATTTTGGGAACGGCAGCCCAAAAAGATGTGTAATGAAAAAATTCGCAGTTCCTCCCGAAAGGCGAAGCACTGATTGCGATAGCAAATTAGTAGATAGCTGTACGAAGTAAAGATAGTGGATTTATCGGCCGTATAAACTTGTAAACATTCGCTTACTAACTAAATTAGCAATGATAGAATATGTAAGTGTGACTCAACGAGGACGTAGAAAGAACAGACACAGAGAGATAGCGCTGCCTTTGTGTGTCTGTTACTTTCTACGTTACTTGTTCAGTCACGCTTACACATTTTTCATGGATTCAAACCAACTAGCCCGTCAGCGTGTTTTAACTAAATTAACCAGCACGGTGTCACGCGCGTAGAGGTAAACATGAACACATCTCGCTCGATGACAGCGGAAGCTGTCTGTGAAAACGCCGGAGTTAGGAATCGTGGCAGCAGCGCCGAGCCAATTGCAACCTCCGTGTATCTGTCGCTTCACCGGGAACGAAACGTAGGAAGTACAGCGCATACGAAGCTACCAGCACTACGCGCACTCTTCAAACATCACAGATCGCTTTGAAGCTGAGGCCCGCGTGGGCGCGCACTTTGGCTAAGTACGTCGCATATCGGTTTCAAGACACACGAGCGCCGGCAACGCGTCCCTGCGGTGTCCGCGATTCGCGTGGTCAACGCCGTAGTAGACGCCGCGGTTGTCTCCACTCTGTACGGAGCGGCGGGCGAGGAGGACATCGAGGCACCCTAGAAGTCACCGAAGAACGCCCCTCCTCGCTCGCCTGACCTCCTTGCCTCGCCCGCAACAGAGGGCACGCATCAGGGCTGCGTTCCTCGCTCGCGCACTCGAGATCGAACCGCGTTCGCCGGCTCACCCTCACATGCTTTCACTCATACGGAACATCACGGCGACGACAGAAATGAGCCTGGAGTGTCCATATAATTGCTATTGCAATAAAAAAAAAACACCGACAGCGCATATCTTTTATGTTAGATCTTAGACTGAAACATTAAAAGTGCGGAACAATAACAGGAGATCGACCCATGCAAGAGGCCGCGTTTCTACCAGAAAGCTTGCCCTTTTCTTGCATAGCGTTCGCTGACAGCGTTTCCCGGTAAACGTTACGGTTACATAAGCTGGAGTTGCCGGGAAGCATGAAAAGCAGTCATGGGTCTTTGTATGCTATCGCGCTCCACTCTTAAAGGCGAAGCTTAAACATCCTCCAAATTTTATTTAGCAGTTACCGACGAACCACGTGATCTCGTACAGTGGCTCTGTGCAATCCGTGGTTATGTACGTTACTTGCGAACAAACAAAAAACGGTGGAGGTTGGGGGCTTACTAAAGGACTATGAAGACGGGTTCTTGTGAAAATATCACTCACGCAGGGTGGCCTTGGTGTGCATAAAATACAAAGCCGTTTGTACACAGGAGACCTGTTGGCATAGCACTCACGAAAAGGAACGAGATATAAGTACAACACAGGGAACATCAGACTAAACATATAGTATAGTCATAACATGCAATTGTAGAACTGACGAAGCACGATCATAGTCACGTAGCTGCACTAAATATTTAGCTGATTGCGCCCGTTAACAACACGGGAAGGCAAACTCTCATAGCGAAAGCGCTGGTTCACCCGGGGCGTTTCGATGGCTAAGGCGACAGTGTAGTTGCCAAGGGCGCGGCAGTGGACGGAGTATAGAGCCCTATGAGCGCCAAACTTATAGTTATCGCGACCAGCGCTGTCGACAAAAATTAGCTGCTACGTTCTCCGGGAGACGTCGGCAGGACCAACCCTTAGCAACAGTTGTCGTGGCCCGGATCATGGAGCAGGCTCGGGTCCTCCCGCTCGACTGGTTAGTCGTCTCCACCCACCAGGCATAACTCGACCGTCATCCGTGCTCATCCCATGAACAGTCCGGTTCTTTTGAAAAGCAGGGATGCCTATCTGGGTACTGTCTGCCGATGTTCCACGAACCTGCACCGGCTCGCTGCATGCAGCCAAGCTTCCGTGCACCGCCACTTGGTTTGGTTCGGCGCCTATGGGTTTGGTTCAACCCACTACCGTGAATCGGCCATGAATCGGGCGGCAGTAGGCAGCGCCTCGCTCGCCTCCGCGCATGCCTCGCGCTTTCTTCTTCTTTCCGCCTTGTCACATTCTTCTGCCTCCTGTCTTTTGTTCGAGCTATTGTTTGCTTCTTCTTCTTGTGTTGAGTCGTTGAGCATGTCCTCCAACACAAGTACGACGTCGCGCGCAGATTACAAGGACATGCTTGGTGCTGCTGGCTGATAGCAGTCCAAGAAGCCTAGGATGCACAGTCACCTCCGTATGTAACCTGAACACTCCTTTACAGGTGTTCTGCTTCTCCTGCCGAGGGTGTTGGAAACTTTCGGTTTGTCTGCCTTGAATGGTGCTCCTTACAGGGAGTGTTTATTAAGCCGCTATAGATATGTCTTTATTGTTCGGGTTATTTCTGGCGGCGGCTGTACACTAAAGGTGTCCCGTATATACGTATAACCTTGAAATGGTGACCGGCAATGTTGCTCCACTTGGGCGTTACCTTTTCAATGCAGCCGCTGAATGTTAAGGGAAAATAATAAACTGCGGAACTGTGGTTGAACGACACAATTTGAGACATTAAGTCGTGTTAGACAGACGACAAAGACAGGTGGAGACAAAGTTTCCGACAGAGAACGCGCGGTATCCGTTCCCGGTCAAGTGAACCTTACCTCTGCCTTACTCTTCAGCCTGTTGAGAGCATGGAGCTTCCTTCAAAAATTACTAGAGATAACTGTGGCGCTGCTACCGTTCGGCTGTAATTTGAATGAAGCTTAATACATGGATTTGTCTTCGTGCTCGTAGCTCCAAACGTTCTTGCATTGTTATTTACTGCTAGCTCCTTATAAGTTTCCAAGCACTCCTATTTTTCTCAACACAAGTAAGATCTTCAAGTTCACAAAGCCGTCTGAAGCTAGAAGGACGAAATTTAGTCAAATGCATACATTTTTCATAATTCTCGTGCTGTCTTAAGTGCCATGCATGTAGCTCCCATATATACTATCGCCGGGGTTCCCTTTAGAAATTTTAGTAGGCAATTCTATGGCTAGAAGAGCCTTGAATTCTCTAACGACGCCACTGTAACTATGCAGAATGGGTGTAATAGCCTCGTATGCCGACAGAACGCGCACAACAGCAACGTGGACAGCCCTATATTACGCCGTACAGTCCATTACACCGTACTAGGTTTCGGCTTTCAGCCTACTGAATGTCGCAGAGAATGAGTAGAACAGAAGTGACTCACAACGCCTTGTTTCAAGCCTGTAGTGATCATCATAGCGCCTTCTTCTCTCTATATCATCATTGGAAGAACACGCGGCTAGCGTGGGCGAGCCGAAGGGCATTTACGTGGGCGTTTTTAACCTTTCTGAGTAACGGCGAGGTCGCGGAGAACGGAGCCCTTGAAACTGTCATAGTCGAAATACTCGGGCTGCGGCAACAGCAGGTGGCTGGAAACTTCTGACGGTGGCCCGAACCAGAGAATTTGGAGGACGCTTCGCCTTTAAGAGTGGAACGCGATAGCATTCAAAGATCCCCGACTGCTGCTCACGCTTCCCGCCAACTACAGCGTATGTAACCGTAATGTCTACCGGGAAACGCTCACGGTGAACGTTATGCACGAAGGCAGGCTTTCTGGTATAAACGCCGCCTCTTGAGTGGGCCGCGATGCGACGGATGCGAGTTCCATCTGGAAATGTTTCACGGAAGCGGACGCGCCGGTATACCTGGATTCTGAGATATTCACGCGCCGGCGCGCGCAAAGGGCGGACGCCGTCGGCGCTCTATGAATTGTAGAAACGCTGGAAAATGGCTTTGTTTGAGTTTTCGCGTAACAGAATTATATGCTTGTTCGTATATTGAAATTACAATTCGAGAGCTATTATGTCTGTAGGTTGTGTGTAAGTCGTACTTTACGATTTTTCTACGTATTTTGGCTTGAGAAATACAATTAGTTCAGTACGTTCCTTGCGTCACATAGAGGGCCTGCGTATGGGTGGTTCCAAAATCTTTTTGCCGTAGCGGTGTCCGACGCCGACACCGGATTTCCTGCGACACGAGCTCCTTAACGCTATCGCGTTAAAAACAGTGCGAAGTGGCTGACGTGGCGCCGGTGAGGTGCGGCGAGCCGCTTTACTGAACTGGGTAACTGGATGCTTATGGGGAAAATGCTGGAAGCACGACACCTTGGCATCAGGTCCCGCAGCTGTCGTGTTTCACGGCATGACGAGGCGAAAGTGCCGACGAGAAGACGTCGCAAGGGCGCCAACGTCTCCTTGCCTAATATGGCGAGGTGAGCGAAGCACCAGCTAGTCGGCTACGTTCATTAGTGGGCGACGGCTGTGACTGGCTAAAGAACGAGGCGACTCTAGTGTTCGACAGCGATTTTCGCTTGTCCTCTTGATGTTGATGACGATGGCGTTATTTGCATAAGGAGCATGCAGTGATAGCGATCGCTGCAATCCGCTGAAACTCCAGGTGTTCTGTAATGCTGACATTCGTTTTCATATCGAAATTCTGAACCTAAACTTACTCTCTGAAGAATTCAGATCGTCATTCAGAAAACTTCTTTTAGCTAAGTTTTGTTTGCTACTGCTGCGGAGATTGCCTTGTCGTCATGCAGATCAAGTTTCGCGGATGCGAGTCGAGATGTGTTCATAGTTTTTCCTCTGAGGAAAATTGTACTGAGAAACACCACCTTTAATTCATGCCGGCGTACAAGTTTAACGTATGTTGTCGCTACAAATTTTCATAACACGAATTATACCTTCAGATCTAACTTTATGTAACCAAGTCCGCGTCGGTTATAATAATATTCATGGTAAAAGAGCAACGGTCACATTTGCCAAAATGAGCACGTCCAAAATGTTCCCGTTTGCTGCCGAGCACTAGGTCGTGGGTTCGACTCCAGGCTGCGATGGCCGCATTCCCATGGGAGAAAAATGTTGAAAGCACTAGTGTATCGCTTTGAGTTTCCGTTAAACAACCTCAGGTAGTTAAAATTAATCCGGAGACCCTCACTGCGGCGTCCCTGATGTACTCCCCTGCGCAGCATCCGCACATAGTACGGCCACCATATATCACCGGGACCTTGAACGCCACAGTTCCTTTAAAGGTGGACACGTTTAGAATGTACGAATGTGGCCATTTAATTCTATGCCTCGGTCTGGCGCGCGCGAACGTGGCGGGGGGGGAGAATGCAGCACGAGCTCCTCTCGGTGGAAGCAGGAAGTGCACGGCGAAATGAACAACTGGACCGCGCGGCGCGGCCATATGCAAAAAAGAAGCGCCGCCTTTGAAGTGGCCGGAGCTAATTAATGGACGGCCACGCTCCGTTCATTGTTCCAGTGCGAGGTGCGCCTGGAATGCCACACTACCTGCTCTGCTCACTCGCAGAACTTAAGTGCGCCTCGGCGTGCTGCAGCGGCGCAGCGAGGGGGTCTTCTGTTCGTCACATTGCAGTACAGCAGCATAGTATGTGTACTGTATTATACGTATACTGCGCACTAGCTGCACTGTATAGAAGATGTTTCCCAACGTGCTCGGGAAACTTCGCAAGGAGCTTGCGGGCGCACTTGTTAAGTTAACGCTATAATAATCCCCAACTCGGACATAAGCTTTACCGAGGGGCAATATCAGTACTTCGTGGCTTCAAGTGTTATCCTACATTTTACGAAGCAGGCTTACATCGCTAGGGAAGACGAAGACACAAACATGAACTGCATGGGACGGGCGCTAGACATGACTGGCTTTACTGCACCAATGCTTTACTTGTGTTAGAGACACATTTACATCAGAAAGGTGTGCTAATGCAGTTTTCGGGTTCTTGTATGCAAAAAGCCTCGCATATATCAATCTTCACTTTGCAGCCTTCAAGTGCCAGTACTGTGCCGTGCAACTTCGGCGTGCATTGGCATCTCTTGCAATGGTCTGTGGGATGTCCTGACCCTGCTATCGTCTGAAGTTGCGCACTATTTTCCCTCAGTCTGTCATTAAGACACTTCCCGGTCTGTCCGATGTAACAGTTGTCGCAGGGATATTTCGTAAACTACCACTACTGTGCACGTGACGAAGCACGTGACATGCCCCGTTACGCAGATGTGGCTAATATTTTTCGCGCTGTTTACAACTGCACGCGTACGTGTCACTTCTTCCGGGGCCAAGAACAACTCTAGGAAGCCGCATTTTGGCACATGTGGCACAACAACTGTGCGATTCTCAGAACGGGCGCGGGCACCTTGCGGCTTCCTCCAATCGAATTATTTGCCTCTTTTATGATGCTTTCTACGACAATGTCTACGATCTATTGTGGAAAGCTCGCTTCACTTAGACGATCCACTTGGCATTGTGCGTTCATCACCACCTCATGATCGCATGACCTGCCGAGGGCCTCGCGCATGCTGTTTACAGCAATATTTCACTCGAAGGACTTCTAATAGGCCGAATCACCCCATAATATCACCTTTTTTGATCGAGGGTGGTGCCTCCAGCAGACGTGCTTATCACTAAATATAATATCCATGAACTGCAGACAACATGTGTGTGAAAGCTCGCGGATTAATTTACGCCCTCAAGCACAGGACTGGAGTACGTCAACAACAATGATGACAACCTGGTCTGTTTCCTCAGAGCGAACAGACCTAAAAAAAAAACCACGAGGTAGCCGCTAATATAGCAAAAAATATTCACTACATTGTGCGAGTCAATGCGTGTTTGAATACGCTTGTCGCAATGACCTAAACATAAATCGCCAAGAACAGGAACCACACAGGATCCGACACAAAATGCATGCCTCTGCACTACGTTCCTGTGATTAATGTCAACAAAAGTTGAGAACAGATAAAAGATAAGCGTTTCTATGAAATTGTCTGCAGACAAACCGGCGGTGTTCTGAAGGCGAACATACTCCAGTTCATTAACACCTGTAATTACAGTGCTGAGCTCAGAGTTTAGGCATTGTCATCGAGTACCGAACAAGTCTACCTCGTCAAATAAAAATCGAGAAGAGGCTTCAGATTTGCCACCCTTCCTATTGCTACTTGATATTCTCCTGCTTTCTTTTCCTTCTTTATTGTTGCTTGGCTGACAACTGACATAGTCGACTCTGGCGCACCCTAGTTTACAATCTTTTTAGACAAGAAAAAAGTAACTTACTTTGGGGAAGGTATAAGAGAGGTAAAAAAGATGGAAAGAATGGCGCAGAAAGAAAGCGAATGCTCGCAGGAAAAAACAGAGGGAATGGGGAATGTCCGGGAGTGCAGTCTAATAGACTGTATAAGACGGCATTCCAGAATTTTCCTCTCTGAAAGTCGCTGGTCCTCGAGAAGGGCCAGCCCGGTCAACAGCAACCGCATGTGTGCGCTGTAATTAGGACAACGGCAAGTAATATGTTAAGATAGTTTCTTTACTGCCGCAGTTGTCACTAGCAGCACAGCCGGCCATTCAGATACAGAAAGCAAAGGCTTTTGTAAAAGCTACCCCAAGCCACAGTTGGCAAAGTACTAATGTTTCGGTTTGGCATAGTCCAGTTGGGGCAAGGAGTCTGACAGCTAGGGGTCAAGACGATGTATATGTGTGTGTTGGAAACTTGGTGGGTTCCCCGCGTACTGTATAGCATCATTCAAAAACGCGCAAAGTTTCACTCCTGCATCAATTATTGACAATGGGGTGAGATCCTGCACGCCTTCTTCATGAGCAGATGTAGCAGCTTCCTCGGTATGCTCGTTGGTCTAGTAAGGCCGAACGGCTTTGTTTGGAAGCCACTGAAACGTGACGTGATGTTTTTGCTCGGCGAGGTGATGAAGGAGCCTCGAATGTCTAGAGCTAGTTGTTGGTAGGGTATAAGGCATAAGGTGGAAAACAAACAATGCAGAGCTGCCTTGGAGTCACTGAATACACTCCATTTTCGATGTGGCTTCTCACGAGTTACGCTAAGCTCCGCAGCTATCGAGGTTGTCCACTGAGATACCTTTGAACTCTACGGTGGTCACTTTCGCAGGAAAAATCACTGATCCCGCAAACTTGTCCATGCGCGGTGGTATAGGTATCGGCGTAAAGACGAGTTAGGTTTTGTGTGACTGGTACAACAGGAGCAGAGAGAGATGCTTGAGTGATGAGAGTTGTGCCTTCGTCCGAATTCCTAGTACCACTCAGGCGAACCTGTCACTGAGCGATGCACATAGGGGAAGCCGGAACTCTCGCTGCAGCTGCATGATGCGATGGGAGGTACACGCAAAAAGGCACTGTCGTCTGACGAAAAGGGGCACTTCTGACAAAAAAGTCACGTGTCTAGCCTTCTGACAGTGAGGTGACCAGAAGGCAATGTTGCTACATTAGTGATTCTGTCGCTATGGTTAGGGGATATCTTTTATCTTTTTAGCGGCATTACTTTTATTTTTAGCGACCAGGGACATCTTTAGTCATATAAAAGAACAATTTGGCGACATTTTAGTGACTTGGAATTTACGAATGTTCTTTCGAAAACTGCTTTCCAGAGCGCACTTTATTATTCGAAAGCTATATGTGATAACTCAGTGATAATGCTTCGGAATATACTGATTTCCGGCCTGTTCCCAAAACATAATTGCAAAATCTACCATTTGTCCAAAATATTATACTTTTCAAATTATTTTTATGAAATCTAGAACTTTTTCATTAGATAACTGCCACAGCGCGATCACGTTTTACTTCGCACGAGCGAAAAGCGATAAGTGCCCCCTTCCCCCCGCCCCCCACCCCATTTTTAGGCTTATGCATGCATGCATAGTTCAATATAGAGTGAACGCTTCAGACGTCAGGTACCAGATGTCATCTGAAGCACTTACAAACTGCTTTGAAGGGTGACACAAGGTGCATTTTAATAGTTGTGCATTCGAGATTCCCCGTGCACCATGTGGTTTTTCAAACCACGCACTGCACACGCAAACCCAAACCGGGTGATGTATAAGTGCGATGTGGTGGTTCACTGAACATTGACATAAATTATATGCTTCCCAGCCTTCCTTCTTAGAAGGTGAAAGTGACGAATTTTGTCCGCAGTGGCTTTACGACATCTGTTAATGTCGGCGCATGGAACGCGCCTTAGTGCATCCACTGCCGGTGTCTTCTGGGGTGTTGAGTCAGTCTTTCGTTATTTTTGTTTTCTTTATGGCAGGCACTTCTGATGTGGAGGCATCGCCGCATTCGCATCCGTATATGGCGAGTGAGAGGCAGCTTTTTACTGGGAGCGTTGCGATTTTAGAAAGCCAACAGTTGGTCTCGCACTGAGTGAGATGAGCGAGGAGACTCGTGAGGAAGGGTTCTTTGGTGGGGGTTGGCCAGCAAGGCGGTTTGCTACGGCCTCAGCGCAGCTTGTGACATCCGTTGCGGCTCGTCCCCGAAAATACTCGCCGTCAAGGTAATTACCCAGCAGACACGACCGACAAAGTAATAGCTCACAGGCTGGCTCGACAACGAGCTAAAATTAACGGGCAGCCCTGGCTCCGCGCCCCCGCCGGGCACGTGTACGGTGCGCGCTGTGTTCCTCTGAGACTGTAACCCCAGGCCCGTAAGTGTGAGGCAGCTGCCAGACATCAAAGGTAACGCGTAGAGGGTCAGAAGCTTGTTCTATCCAAGCCACGAGAGACGGGGCGACGAAATCGGACTCCCGGCACGATTATGTTACGCCAGTGCCCAGCACTCATAACTTACATCTCATGACTACAGCACATTCCTTCGCGTTCTGTCTATAGAAAACTCTCCACCATCGTGGGAAAGTCAAGTGGTCGTCATCCACTCAGAAGTCAAATGCTCAAAGCCTTTACTGCACTAAACAACAGTGTTTCGTCTTCGCTATTGGCCATCGTATTGGTCACTGGCTATCATGGCTGGGCAGAGTATACAGCCAGTCACAAGCCACTGTGGCGCCGTGCATGCATCAGCGCTGTGTATGTGTACTCACCTCGTCCTTGTCCTCTGCGCTGTTTAAAAAGAATATCACACCTACCTGCCGAAGCTTCAGCAGCGCCAGAACAGGTTTAGGCGTTCGACCTGCTAATAGGATGTCGCAACACATCCAGGATAAGAAAAGTTTAGCGTGCTTTGAACTGTGACGCATAGCGAGAAGGCAGTGCACTTCAACGGGGGCGCGTAGTGTGATTACTTTCATCATCGTCGTCATCATCATGGTATTATTATTATTATTATTATTATTATTATTACTATTAGTAGTAGTAGCAGTAGTAGTAGTAGTGTCGTAGACACCACGGGCTGTATGTTTAACTTCCCGTGTGACGCCACGTGCTATTTAGGCAAGACTGCTCGGTTGGTCGGTCGGTCAGTCGGTCGGTCCAGTACGCGTGGTATGAGAAACCGTAGTGTAGGTCCCCGAAATACCTTGGACCACATGGTCTAACCTTAACGTGCGCCTTAAGTTCGGTACACGGGCGTTCTTGCATTCGATCCATTGCCATCGGAATGCGGCGTTCGCGGCCAGGAACCGAACCCGTGACCTCGTGCCCAGCAGCAGGATGCGATAGCCACCGAATCACCTTGGCGGGTGCACCGCGGTCTCGGTGAGAAAGAGGACCCGAGATGGGTGCGCCGATACGCCTGTGCGCAGAGCCAGCTGTCTCGGCGATTAGCTGCGGTCGACATTTCCCGCTCAAAGAGTTATTAAGAGCTCAACGCGAGGGTCGCTACCTACAAGCGCTGCTCAGTAATTAAGTCTGCACAGCGCCGCATTACTGCATCGGATCTGCTCGAGGATTCCCCTGAGTCTCTGGCTCCTCGCGGAGCACGTAGGTTTTGGAAGGAACTCTTGCGCCACTGCACCTTCTCATACCAGGAACCCGGAAACGGGGACGCGGGGCACGGTAAATTAACGTTTCTACCTACATGACACGTGCGCGCCTTCGGGGCCTATTTTTAACTATTGGAACAATTTCAACGACTCAGTGCTACAATAACAGCAGTTCGCTATGCTTTCCAGTCGGATCTGTCTCAATGGCCTGCGTTACGCTTCTTGAGAGTTTGCGAGGTATTTGACAGAACCGTGTTTCGTATGTGCGCAATGCAAGCGCTTAATTTACGGCCGCCCAAAAATGTCTAGCAAGTATTATTTTTAACGCGACGCAGCAAAGTGTTGTGTGTCCTCTTTCTATAGTGCAATATGACAGTCAACTTTTCATGCGAGGACTCAGATGAGCGGCTGACACCAGAGATATTATCAATTATTTTTCTGTTTACCGAAGAGAGCCGGATGAATTTTGTGGGCAGCAAAAGCAGCATGCAAGATGTATACGATGAAGGAAATCCGAATAACAACGCAATCAAGAGAACATCGTTAGTTCATCCTACGAGCATCACATCGATTCCGCCAAAACATGCGCAGAAAACAGATTTACCGGAATAACAATGCATTTCGCTGCACATAAACAACAAATAAAAAGTAAATAAAGAAATAAATTTCTCGGAACTGGTGCCGCACACAATCTCTAGTAAGAAGTTATGCTCAAAGCACTTGGTGATTTCAGTTCTGCAACTAGAACATCCATCTTAAAGTCATTGCAGCGTCATATTCATCACCGCCTGTCCTTATCACACATTATCATCAGTGGCGTGCATGAACATTTTGTAGTTGAATTAGTGAGCAGCATACAGAACGTGCTGTAATCCAAGGGCAATCAGGTCACCGTAGCTATAGCGCTCCGCTCGCCATCAACCTTCTCTAACAAACGTATATACTGTAATAATTGAGCTCATAGCGCTGGATTCGCACGGAAAAGAAGACAGGACGTTCTGTCGTCTTTCTTGTCCTTGTGAATCCAGCGCCATGACCTCAATTATTGCAATGAACCAACTAGCCCGAGTATCTGCATTCCTCTATATACTTTACATGCATGCGACAACGTACTACACCCGTATCCACGCATTCACCCGTCACCCGTTACATCGTTAATTAAAAGTTAATTGGGCAACTCTTATAAGCTATTAGCAGTATTAACAAGATCGTCCGCGGTCATCCGCAGAAATTTTTTTTCCGGGGGTGAAGACATTGTACTGAAGGCAGGCCGTGATTACTAGAGCTAAAAAAAGGAGGTATGTATGTATTGTAAAGATACAGCAAGTGAAGTTACAAGGTTTTTACTGCTTCTTTAAATATTACCCGAGATACATTTTTGATTATATGTCGTGGCACAGTTTCTTTTTTTTCAACAGAAACAACTAATTTACCTTTCGCCGTCTCGGTCTGTGCGTGACAGGCAGTTAAACAGCATACAGACAAAAACGCCACTGTCCTGCCAGCCGTTCTCCGCGGCGCCTCGCGCTCGGAGAGGACGAACCGTTTGAGCGCAGCTCCACTCCTGCATTGAGCGTCGGCCTCGGCGTCGGCGTAACCTGCAGAACGAACGAGCGGAGCATGAAAGACGGTGATAGCGAGGAGAGCGCGAGGAGGAAGGCGGATGAGGAAAGTAAGGCGAAAGGGTGAGGAGGAAAGCGTAGTGCCGTTAGACGTGCTTCACAGCGACCACCCGCTACGAGATGGCGCCATAATAGCGTGCGCCATCACCCGGTCGCTGATGACGTCATTACTAAGGCATGCGGCGAGCGCTTCTACCGATACTAAACATGGTAACAAAGCTCTGGGGTGGGCTTCGGGCGCACTGCGCATGCGCTACTACGCGTCCGCCGCCGCTGCCGCGAAAGAATGCTCTCCGCGGGAGCCATGCGTTCCCGTGTTCACGATTTCTTTCTGAACAAAGAACGATGCAATCAAGATGGGGCTAAAAAAATTGAAAAGCTGCGATCAAATTTTGCATTAGGGAGTATTGTAATCGTCGGTGAATTTTTCGTCCAAGTGTCGCTGACGTGCATCTACTCATGGATCCTGAAAGCCACCCTACAACTCTCACGTAGTCCTTTTGAGCTAGTTTACCATGAAAGGTTACACAAAGTCAGCGTGCTGTTGCACGAAAAGCCTTCTTCTGTAGTTTCATGTTTAGAAGCGTCTTGAAAATCAGCTAATGCTGTTCTGCCCCATGGCCCAAATTTGCTGGGAAACAACCATCGCAAAAACACGCCGTATCCTTTAGCTTCCATATAAAGCCTTTAGTTAATAATTCAGCGGTTCGTCGTTGTTCCTTTTGTCTTGTTGCACAACATGGCAGCATGTCAAATCACCCAGCTATACATATTTTTTCTGGATACCTGTTCGCTTCGGGTTAGGAATCTAGTGCGACCTGAAGGACCTGAATAAAGTTTTTCATATACCATACCTCTTTGTTGGGCCTTGGACGAAGAAGAAGAAAACACACAATGCTTTGTCCGCATCGGCTCCCATGTTTTGGGAAGTTTCTGACCGGATTTTTTGCTTGTGGGTGCCCAATTTCATCGCCGATGGATCCATGAAGTTGTGAGCTACAACTGGATACCATACTGTGACCAGTGAGTGGAGTTTTTCAAATTTTACGGCTCTTTTTTTCTTCGACCGCGCCGCCGGTGGACCACAAGAGCTCGTGGCAGGAAACCGCTCCCAGCCTTTATTTGGCCGCTCGGCGAGACCTCTTCCCATGGTATACACTGAACAAGGAGAGGAACTTCCCCCCGACGATATTATAGAGGATTCCAGCTGGCATTTAGCCGGCCAGAGACACCATTTGACCAAATCGTCGAAAGACAGCCCCATCAATAGAGCTATGCCTAGCGCGGGAACGATTGTGGCAGGACCGGAGCTGTTGTCAAGAGCCACATTATTCTTCGTGGAAGGATGCGGCCGCTTCCCAGGCAGAATATCAAGGTTGTGATTAGAGTTAGGGGTGGCCCTAATATATCCAAGGTAGGCCCGACTGTGGAGACTGATGAACTCAACACTGCTGCTTGCATCGAGTATTCAAAGTGTGAAGCGGACACGATATGTCCGAACTATCAACATAATATCGTCTTGGTCAGCACCCCCGAGAAGGAGAATGCAACCAAGTGTCAGGATCAAGAATATTTTGGTGGCGGGTCATCTGCACGAGGTAGCGGCATACCGCACGGCACCATATGCTCCGTGCAAACTGAGTAATACGAGACGTTGCCCGTTGTGACGGACCAGAGGTGTTGCGGCGCAAAATTGTTAATGCAAGAAACCCGGCCCATGGCGTTGGCAGCCAAGAGGATCAATGACACCGGCACCGTCATAATTGCTTTTGACGCATACCGGGTACCCCACTACGTCAGGTATAACAATGCATTGGACAGATGTACTTTATATCGTAAGCAGATCGACATCTGCTACGTTTGCGGAAACCTCGGCCATTGTGCCGATGTATGTCCGACGCCCAACGAAGCCATATGCAGAGGATGTGGAGGCTCGAACCTAGACAAGCAGCATCAGTGCATGCCTAAATACAAGTTGTGCGGCGAGAGCCATCTGCCGACAGGGAAAGAATGCAGACAACGTTTTCAAATCCCATACGTCGTTCCACGTCATCGAAGAGAACGAGTCAGCCGAAAGGAGCCGGATGAGGAATCTTACCCCGGATTATACCGCGGTGCCGAGCGGCAGTTTCCGGAGCTCGACCAGCATCGCCCTCAGCAACCAGCCTCCGAAGGATGTCGTCGCGGCTCCAGATCGCGGTCTAGGGGTCGCCACCGTTCCAGGAGTTTATTCCGGAGCCGTTCCCGTGGTCGCTGCAGGGGACGATCTGCTTCCATGGTTCGCTTCGAGCCCAGGAGCCGATCCAGGTCAAGATAGAGAACCAGGGGACACCACCAGCAGCAGCAGCAGGTCGTCCACAAGGAGGGCCGCCCCACTTGGGCAGATCGGGTCCGTGGAGGAATATCGGAGGTGATGTCGAGGTCGCTGCCAGAGCGTGATGATAGTTTGGAAAAAAATCAAGAGATTAGAGCGCGAAAACGCGGCCATGAGAGAAACCACCAATATGCTAATGGCTGCGATAGCGGAGATTAAGGGCGCTAGGAATCCGCAGCCTACCGCTACCGTCAACGCGGAAATTATGGAAGTCCCAATGGCCGAAAGTAGCGACGGGTCGCGACCCCCAAAGGAGAGGGCAGTAGCTTGCGATCAGGAGAATGTGTCACGTAAAGCTAAATCAGAAGTGCGCGAGATGTTAAGCGCTCTCAGCGAAAGTATGAAACAGTTAGGTGATAGGATCACTGAGAGGCAACTCAAAATGACGACATGAGAAGCAAGCACCAACCAGCGGTTGGCCAAAATGTAATCCTTCCTCGAGTTTGTTGTGGGCCCGGTAGCGCCACCGAACCGACTGATATGGCTTTCTGACCCAGCAGCTAGTATTGTAGCCACGATTCTAGCTCCACCTAGGATCGGTGTCCAGCTCGTAAGAGATGGCTCCGCCCCCTTGAGACATTCTGAATTTGGTAGTGGAACTATAGGAGCTTCTCCAGGAGGAAGGCTCCCCTACAACAATATCTACGCAGTTATGAAATGAAGCCCCAGGTTATCCTATTACAGGAAACCCTCTCACCTGGCGTCTCGAAGACTGGGTTTCGCCCGGACTCCCTGCAGTCGGGGAGGGGAGAGGGTATGCGTTCTCGTTAGTAACAAACTCACTCATGTAACACATGATCTCAATATGGCTGGTAGTATTACCGAGTATGGCATGGTAACGATCATAACTGGTCAGATCAACCGGGGCAGCATATATATTCTTAACATTTACAATAGTCCTAACAATAGAAGGCAGCGGTTTAAGAATCTGCTCCGCAAGGCCGTAGACCTGGCAGGCTCTAGCCCTCTTATTGTTGCAGGGGACTTTAACGCCCCGCTTCATGTCTGGGGTTATAAATACGACACCAATAAGGGTAAGCACCTCTGGCAGAATGTCATGGATCTAGACCTGACGCTGATCACTGAGCCTAACTTTCCGACCCGAATCGGGACATCCACGTGTAGAGATTCTACCCCTGCTCTCATCTCTGTCAAGAACGTGACTGAGACAAAATGAAATAATTTGGCTGAGAACCTTGGTAGTGACCATTATATCTGTGATGCCCAGCTTCCTATCGTGGGTAAAAAACAGCGTGAATTCTCGTACGCGGACTGGGATAAATTCCGCAAGCTTCGGGAGGAGAGGCCTCTCTCAGATTCCCGACCTATCATAGAGCAGTGGATGGGTCAGGTCCAAGAGGAAGTTCGGCGTACAACCTCTAAGTGCACCGACCTTCCTATTAAGAAAAGGGACAGCAGGTTAGCGCATCTATTACAGGCCAAATAGTCCATTATCAACAGATGGAAGAGTGAGCAACTTAATAGTATGCTACGCAAGAAGATATCTGAGATAAACAAACACATTGAGGAGCATTGCATAACCCACTATAAAGAGCGGTGGGTTGCTGCCAGATGCGTAATATAGTAGAACTTGGAACTTGCTTAAGCACCTGTTTAACGAGACTAATACTAAGTCTAATTAGAGGCATGTCATTGGTAGAACCATACATGAGGCCGCACGAGTGACCTCCGAGGATGAGTTAATCCGTACGTTTACTGACAAATATATCCCAGTCGGGTCAGGGCGCTCTCCTGTACGTCTCGATTACCAGGGTCAGACCAATTCCTACCTGGATGCGGAGTTCGGCGTTGAGGAGATTCGTAGGGCTCTACATGGACTCAGTGGTAGATCTTCACCAGGACCGAATGGCATCTCCAACATGACGTTGCGAAATTTAGATGATAAGTCAGTCGCATACCTCATAGATGAAATCAATGAAATTTTGAGGAATGGAACCGTCCCATTGCCTTGGAAGACTGATCTCGCAGTACTCATTCCCAAACCTGGCAAAACACCTAGCGTTGACAGCTTGAGGCCCATCTCGCTTACATCCTGTGTGGGTAAGGTAGCGGAGCATGCGGTCCTCAATCGACTCTCCCGGTTCTTAGGAAATAACGACATTTACCCCCATAGCATGATAGGATTCAGAGCGGGCCTATCCACACAGGATACTATGAAATTGATTAAGCATTAAATCATAGACGACTCTAGCGACACTCGGGCCGTTTTGGGACTTGATCTTGAGAAGGCCTTCGATAATGTTCTACATTTGCATATTCTAGCCTCGATATCTCGGCTCGATCTGGGTGAGATATTTTACAACTACGTCAGATCGTTCCTTGCGGATAGGAAGGCTACGCTCCAGGTGGCCGATCTTGAATCAACGGCAGGAACTTGGCGAGAGGGGCACGCCACAGGGGGCGGTCATTTCCCCCTATCTATTCAATATAACCATGGTCGGCCTTAGCAGAAAGCTTCTCAAAATTAAAGGCATCAAACACATCATGTATGATGATGATATCACTATATAGTGCACAGGAGGCAATGATGGTCAGGTTGAGGGAGCCTTACAGGAGGCCATAGACACTATCGCAACCTATCTCGAACCCACCGGACTCAGGTGCTCCCCCTTGAAGTCGGAACTCCTATTGTATAGTCCCAACAAACGTGGTCCAAGACACAAGGGGTGGACATTGTTAGAAGACAGAGGTAACCTATATACTAGAAACGGTTGCCGCATACCCACAGTCGATTCAATCAAAGTCTTGGGCATGATCGTTGAGTCAGGGAGTAGAAATGGCAAGACTATAGGCAAGCTAATTGCTAAAACTGAAAGCGCCATTCGTTTAGTTCGGAGGGTGTCAAATCGGCGTCATGGATCAAGGAGGATGACCTAATTCGACTGATGCATGCTTTCGTTCTGTGCCACTTTACATACGTGGCAACAATGCATCGATGGAAACGAGCAGAGCGGGATAAATTGAATGCACACCTTGGGAAGATTACTAAGCGGGTTCTCGGGTTACCCGTATACGCTTGTACATAGCGCTTAATGCAGCTTGGCATTCACAATACTCTGGAAGAGATTGCAGAGGCCCAGGAGTGCGCACAGCTAACTCGCCTCACGACAACTGAGGCAAGAAGATCAATTTTGCAGGAACTTTAATTTCACTCCGGTAGAGTAGGGGAGAAGTTATCTGGCGTTCCTCCGTCGGTTCGAACATTACGGTCGCGCCTATACCTAGGAACATGCGCCCCGATCATAATCGCGGTAGAAGGAGGGCAAGGGCGGCCAACCTCCTTAGGTAAATACACAGCGATCAGCGACAGGTCAGCTTTGTGGATGCCGCCTCTTGTAAGGAATGTCAAACGTTCACCATTGTCACTGTCGATGGTCGGCAAGGAATCACCAATACTGCCTCGGTTCGGACCAGGGGCTCGAAAATTGCTGAAGAAAGGGCTGTTGCACTAGCCCTGCTGGATAGCTCACGGGAGTTTATCTATAGCGATTCAAGGTCTGCAGTTGGAGCATTTGAAAAAGGCACCGTTTCCAAACAGACCCTCAGACTTCTTGGGGGCAAGAAAATCACGCACCACTTCATTTATTGAGTAAAGCAATGAACGGGGCTTGTTGGTGAACGTTCATGATTGTATTGCGCTTAATGTTACACTGACCAACATAAGGAAGAAGACGTACGTTCACATACGTCCGCGACTTGTTCCTTATGCTCGTCAGTGTAACACTAAGCGCAGTACAATCATGAATTCATTTATTGGCTTCCCACACATCAGTGTCAGATAGAGGTTGCTCCTCCCAGCCTAAACGAGTCAGCTCACGGGACTGTGCGGCGCGAACTTACCCACCGCGCTACGCCCGACCAATGGGAAGCGGACTCCCCAGAGAACAAGGACACGCCCTCCACCTACAACAAGATTACTAAACACTACTATCTCAGCCGTAAAACCTAGTTTGTTCCTCATCCGCGGCTCTATAGAGCTCAAGCATTAACGCTCCGTCTACTACAAACGAATACGTATCCCAGTCCGTCGCTCTTACATACTGTATAATCTATCCGGATACTTACACTGATGGCACTTGCCGAGATTGGCAACAGACTTGAGTGCCCGACTATAGATATCCTACGCCTAACCTCTCTCTCTCTCTTCTTTATTTTTCACTCCCCATTCGCCTCCCCACGTGTAGGGTAGCAAACTGGACTCAGTCTGGTTAACCTCCCTGCCTTCTTCCCTTCTCTCTGTGGAGAAATAGCCACATTAGAACACATGCTCTGGCGTTGTGCCCGGTCACGCTCTATCATCGATACCACTTCGGCCAGATGGGAGGCGGTCCTCCGCAGCCCTCTTCTGGCTGACCAACTCTGGACTTTCCAGCAGGCCCACGATGCGGCCGAGAGGCTTGGCCTTCCGGTTCCCACGAGGGAGCGGCCCGCTTCGTGATGACTCACGATCTGCAGGACCTCAATAAAGTTTTACCGCACCATAGCGTGCCTGTTTGTTGAGAGCGCAGTAGATCTGGTGGTGTGAAAAGTGGAAACTGCCGATAACACATGCACTGTTCTGTCTCATTTATGCACACACATTTCACAAAGGCGCCTTTGCGAAAAGTATCTACTTGTAAAATCAGCTTTCATTTGACTTCGAAAAGAATGTATACAAGTTCTACATAAAGCACGTTACTGATTAAAATCACAGTTGCAATGCTTATTCCCGTTGTTTTCTGTGTCATTGCAAAACGGAAGGACAAAGGATTACACGATTTTTTACGTTATGTCTTGATGTGCATAATGATATGGACTCAACACCAGCACGGAGCTATCGCAATGCTTAAAGGGTGACAAATAATAATAATGGTAATAAATAAATAACAAGAAGAAAGATGTTGACTCGAACTTCGTGTATCCTCCATCGCTGCGAACTTTCCAGGAAGTGCAGACACCGCCAGTAGAGTCAACGCAACATGAACACGCAGCTGAGCCGGTATCTCGGCGCATTCAACGAGCTGACTCGCGCCGTTTCGCATAGGCGCCGCCCGCTGGACGGCTTATTTTTTTTTCCTGCTTTCTTCGTGGAAATTTTGCATGTTCTGCAAATATGCGCGCGCGCGGCTCCGAGATCACGGCACTGCGCTCGACACGGTCGATATGGCAGGGACGATTCCGGCGCGGAAGTCGGGCGCACCCATGGCTGCCTGCATGTTGGATGACGCGGCCAGGTCGTCGGGTCTGGGCATCCGGTCTCCGTAGGCTCTGCGCCCTGGCAGTGAACTGCACAGGACACGCCCGGCTGTACTTGGCGTGCATTGGCCGCCGTTCTTCCCATGTTTGCGCTTCTTGGGACGGGCCCTCCTGTGAGCATAGCCTTTTTTTACGCACCACGTGTATCCCTATGTACGCGTTGTTGAGGAGGAAATCGTCGAGTTGACTGCTCCGACGGCGCCATCGGTAGTGCCCCCTGGGGGTGTTGGTGGCGTTAGCTGAACAAATCAAGTTGTTTTGTGGACACCAAGGAGGCTCCTATGTATTTGAATATCTACTGACTGGAGAACGTAATAGCATAGGTAATGAGAGATAACGTAATGTAATAGGAATATTTTGTCTCATCTTTTCATCGCACAGCCATTCGGGATGCTTCCAGAACCCTGCATTACGTGCACGAAAGACCCAAGTGGGACGTAAACGACATAATGATTCACCATTGAACAATGTGCATTCAGTTTCACTGACAGTTTATTATTCATTCATGATACAATTCGTTCTATACAATAAATATATAGAGAAGGCTCCCAAAGTCACAGACTGCACCGGGACCCTTCGTTATCAAAAAAAGACAGAGACACTTAAAATTGCTTACGTCTCGGAATACGAAAACGGAGCAGTCCTTTTGGTGAAATGTTTTTTCTGCGCGTTCCTTGTCCACGCATGCTCTCGCGTGCGCTCTAACTGCGCCTCTGTAAGGCCAAATCAAAACGCCCAAGCACGCTCGCTTATCCGCGAGCAGTTCATAACTCGAAAGACCGCTCAGCGCCGTTCAATTGGAGATTAATGCCTTTTATTACAGCGAACCTGTTAAAGGCTAGTTCACACAGGATCGTGTCCGTCTGTAGACACAAAACTCCACGTACGTGGGTCGATCCCGAAGATATAGTGTAACACCGAGCCGACCCGCAGCGGAGGTGACGCAGGCGTTAAGCACTCCCCGTACGTGGGCCTATCCCGAAGATAGTGCGATACCAGAGGCGAGCCGCGGCGTAGGTGAAGCAGGCGTTAAGCACTCCCCGTACATGGGCCTATCCCGAAGGTAATGCGATACCAGAGGCGAGCCGCGGTGGAGGTGACGCAGGCGTTAAGCACTCCCCGTACGTGGGCCGATCCCGAAGATAGTGCAGTGCCAGGCCGACCCCCATTAAGGGGCCCACATACACAGGTTTGCTGGTCATCCTTTTTCACAGAATGGAAGGAAACTGAGGTTTTTTATACACTCAGTTTCGACACTCATGACGTGGCGCCACCTCGTCCCCATTGGCTGCGCCTTCACATGTGAAATCACCCACGCAGTATAGGCGCACCTTCAGACAACGAGAACTGTGGAGCCGCCGTGGCGTCGGTGAAGCGTGCTCGTCTCGCACAGCAGCTAACCAACGATAAGGATAAATACTTGTAAATAAACACACTAAATATTATATCTGCCAACTTCAATGCATAAATTATATAAAAGAAAACACAACACAGGAAATAACGTAATAATCAAAATTACATACATGGAAGTTATGAAACACTACATCTCAAAATATGTAAAAGTTAGTTTGAACATGTAAGCACACATGACAGCTTATTCCAGAATAGCTTAATTTTATTTCAGACAGCTTATTTCAAGAATAGGATGCCATTTAACCGTGACATACAAAAAGGTTACAAAAGTTTATGAATTCATACTAAAGTTGTTTGGTTAGTAATCTAAAAAATAGACGTTGCAGTGTTTCACTGGACTGTTCACTATAGCCGAGTATTACCGAGATGTTGCAATGATTCGCCGCAGTATCTCTCGAGAGCACGCTGGTGGACAGACTGGCACGTGGCCGCGGCGGGGGCAGTAACCCCGGCGCCCGGCAAAGCAGCGTGTTGTACGCCAGCTGTGAGGTCGCCGTTGGTGGCTGCACACCCGATCACCACCTTCGGCCATCTCGCACAACAGGCCGCGCGTGGCCACGCCCACAGTGATTTCAGTGATTTCCTCCGCGCCTGGCTCGCGGTGCGGCGTGCAGCTACAAAGACGTGCGGTGCGCGTTTCGCCTTTGAACTCGCTGCATTGGTGAGCGCTCTCGCTGCTGCAGTGTTCACGGGAGGCGTGGCGGGAGACCATTGCTTTGTTACGATCCGTGGCTGTTTGTTAGGTTGTGATACGTGGGTGCAGGTTCTGGTAGCCAGTGCGACCGCCGAAGTCTGCAGGCGGACCTGCAGCGAGGATTCAGCCCTACGTACTACAGAGCGCTTCGCTGGCGCGCACACGCCCTTCGACGTAGACGGATGCGATCGTGATTATTCAGTTGCGAGCGAAACGGAGCCCCAACATTCGAGTGCTTTACTTCTGTGTTCAGAGCTCGTGCTGCATAGCAGCGCATTACGTTAAAACCGGAAAGCAGTGTTGCACCGCATGCTGTCTTGCGACAGTGTTCTCATTTAGTGCACGCTTGTCCGTTGCGCTCGATCCAGCGTTTTCCGGCCAGTGGGGGCGCTCTCTAATTCGAGCGTAATAAATGACCATTCACAGCAACTACGTTGCGAAACTAACGAGTGCTGCATACATTGCAGCTTCGTTTTGTTTTGATGTTTCGTGTTTGTGAACTGCAAGAAAATTCAGTTTTACTTGTCCCTGACCTCAGCTTTTACCGGCGCCCAGAAAAGCAATGAAACGCGATGAGGAAAAAAGAAAAAGAAAGAAAGGCTAAGCAGCCGAGTGAAAGTAATAGAAAGACAAAGAGGAACTATAAGTCCACTTTCCCCATATGCGCAGGAAACCATCGAATTTCAGTTCTCATAATCCCAATATTTTCAAAAAGCTTAGCTCCAACTCCAGCTACGTAGCCTTTATCAAAACACTGAATTGAAATCAGATGGTTTCCTGCGCATATGGGGAAAGTGGACGAGACTCGGGTAAACCTCAATGAGGTTGCTCATGACTTGGCACGAGGACTTGCTAACCGTGACAGTCACAACCGAGCCGTTCACCATCAAGCCAGGGAATCTAGAGATCATTTAATAACATACAATGACATTACCAAATACTACTATTTAGGACGCAGGCAATTCCCATTGCCACATTCAAAACTGAACAGGGCTCAGGCAGTCTCACTGCGCTTATTGCAAACAGGTACATATCCCACACCGTGCACCATCTATAAAATATATCCAGAGAGGGAGATTAAGATGGACTGCAACGATTGTAATGGCATGATTGGAATCAGACATTGCTGGCGGGGTGTCCCGCGACTCTCCCCAACTTCGTTGAAGAATGGACACAGTGGGAGAAAAGGATTCAAAGCCCATTGTTTCAGGACCAACTAAGGGCCGTCCAGAGGGCCCATGATGTCGCTGAAAGTCTTGGCCTGACAGTGCCAACGTGGGAGCGGCCTGCCTTGGCTTAAGAAGTCGAGCCTCCGGACCTCATTACAATAAAAGTTTTCACATGTGCAGTAGCAGTGGTGGCGACAGCAGCGGCGGCCGCCGCCGCCGTAAGCTAACTTTTTGTTCCATAAGGTAATTAGTTCAAAACTTAATTAGGGATTTTCTTATAATTAGTCGATTATGCATTTCAATTTTATTTGTGCAAGTAATGTTCGCCTCTTCGAGTAGAACAGCTGTTGGACTAGAATTGTGCTATCTGGCACGGGCAATTTTTAAAAAATTGAATATGTTCACTGAAACACCCTGTATATGTAGAAGTAGAAAAATATAGAGGCGTAAATCCTGTTTGCATGAAATGAAGGCGGGATGTTGCCGGGCCCGCCGTGGTTGCACGGCTATAGGGCGTTGCGCTGCTGAGCAAAAAGTCGCGGGATCGAATCCCGGCCACAGCGGCCGCATTTCGATGGGGGCGAAATGCCGGAACGCCCATGTGCTGTGCATTGGGTGCACGTTGAAGACCTCCAGCTGGTCGAAGTTTACGGCGTCTCCCACTACGGCGGGCCTCGCAATCAGATCGGAATTTTGGCACGTATAATACCCCAGAACTTAATAAATTACCGGGTTAATGTACTGGCTATTTGTGTATCGATTAATTTTATATGTTAACACAAGTAACTTAAACAAGAATTTGTTTCCCTGGAAACTGTCAGTGTTTATATGGACGTCTGGACCAACGCTATGCGCGCCCGTCGGAAATTTCGCTGCCGAGAACGCTAACTGGCCACAAGAAGGAAAAGCCACTAAAGAAATCGCTAAATTAAACTCTTTCTGTTTCACCTTGCTGTCGTCTTCGTGCTAGAGAATAATGTCAAAACATTCGATGTCTTCACTTCATGGCCCACTCGAACGCCCTCAATAATGTCTCGGTGGCTTCGCGTATTATGTAAAGCACAAGCATCATCATCATCAGCAACAGCAGCAGCAGCGGCAGCAGCAGCCTGTTTTATGTCCACTGCAGGACGAAGGCCTCTCTCTCTGCGATCTCCAATCACCCCTGTCCTACAAGCAGCAGCAGTAGAGCAGTAAGAGCAGCAGTAAGAGCAGCAAGAAAACAGAGCAAGCAAACAAATAACTAAACAATGAAGTTCTCGGCCAGATGCCGAAAACACGCGGAAGCTTTTCGACCACGCCGTTCTATATATATGTATATATACGCACGCTACGTCGGTGTACTGAAGCGACGGGGTCTTCCACTCGGTCGACCGGAACACCACGCGCACGCTCCGGTGCGACGCGGTGGTTAGCGCGCCGCTTTTGCTCAGCCCGCGAAGATCGCGGCTTCGACCGCCGGTCGGTTCGGAGTCATGTTCGGACGGCCTCGTGTAGTGGGCGCCGCGTGATCGCTTTTGTTCATCGCCCTTGGAACGTGTTGAGACTTAATGAATTTCTCGCGCTCTACTTCTTTTAATGTATATCGGACGGCTAAAAGCGTGATACCGCGGTGGCGATTGTTTGGGGGCGCTGTGCTCGAGCGCGGCCTGAGCCACCGCCACCGGATCGTGCACAGCTCTGTACGCTCCGGTTGACTGCGGCCACGAAGAAGCCTGCTTGCACGTATCTGTGGTGGTGATGCATGAGTAGGATGCGCATTCTTTTTTTCTCTTTCTCTCTCTCGTGCGGCAGATACCTAGTGGTTTTCGCACTGGTGCCTCGAACACAGGGATTAAAGAAGGACCGCATTGAGGAGATCGTTACAATCAGTTCGATCTGTGCTCGCTTCCGTTCGGTATAGCATACTGCAGTTTCACCTATACTAAAAGCCTACAAATAGGACCGGTTACGCGTGCGAAACCGGGAATCGCTCTTTAGTTATTACTGGCCCGCTCGTAGAGACCACGGTTACGCGATCCATGCTGATTTCGGCAGGCCGTTTTCGGTATCTGCGAAGCTGCTCATTACTGCTACGCGACCCCCTGCAGTTCCTTCGTCCTCTCGTGACTTCCTCCGCCGGGTCTTTCTCGTCTTCGCGTCGGTTCCGGGCCTTACCTTATATATACATGTTACCGGAATCCGGAACGGGCTCACGCTGAGTGCCTATTAGACGCGCCAAAAGCCGAAGCGGAGGCAGCGCCGAAAAGCGAGAGACGCGCATCGTCTTGCACGCTCGATTACCTCATCAACGGGGCCCGACGCGGTGCAAGTCGACGCCGGCGACTCCTCTTCCACCTGCAGCGCTCCGGCGGACGGGCATGTTTCATTGATGGATGCTGATTGCAGGGCGGCCTCTGTGTGGAGTAGCCGCTTCTGCCATTCAGGCCTCCGAAGAATAAGACAAAGCGGGCCTCGCTCGTCCCAACGTGTCGCCGAGGCGGCGCCATTTGAATACGAAAGCGAGTCTGGCGACGCTCGGAAGGAGGGAACCGCTCTCTTCATCTGCATTTCGGGTACGACGGTGGTGCGTGCGCCTGACGCCGCTCGCAGGGGCCAATTTCCCACACGTCATTCGAGAAGATGGGGGGTCACGGTTGCGCCGCGTGCCGAGCGACACGGAGAAGTGGCGCGCCTCGTTTGGGGGACAACGGCGCCGTCGACAAGAGCGACGTCGCCACAGGGGACGGCCGCGACTGAGCCGAGCTGGTATACAGTCCGGGACAAGCGTCACGACGCGTTCGGGGCCGCGTTTCGCCGCCCGTGTACACACGCGTGTGCACTTCGGTCCGAGCGAACGGTCTCGCTCACATGCTTGGCGTCGGGCGCGCCGCCTGATGCTTTCCGGCGTGTGTCTCCCGACACGTCGCGCTGACAGATCGACGTGTCTCGCGCGCGTGTATCGCAACAGAAACGCGCTGTACCGCCCTTCGCAAGTGAACTAACGCAGAAGAGCGACAACGGTCCAGGAGCAGAAAGGCAACTATCTTTATTGCCAAGAACGGCTTGTTCTTATACAGAAAACCCTATGACGTCACAGGGTCATGTGGCGTCACTATATCAGGGCATAGTTAGATATCACAAGACGTCACACACGAAGCTTGCGCTACGACATTCCTTCCCACTTAGATTGAGTCCGCACTTCACTTCCTAAAGTCCTCATGCCTAAACCTATCCGGCGGACGTCGCGCACGGCCGCGTCGTCGAGGCATAACTTCGGGCTTGCTTGGAACTTCTGTGCTCTGCTCTGCTGGGGATGTGTCCTTGTGTGAAGTCGTTGTTGCCGTAGTCGGAGGGTCGGTTGAAGCCTGAGGAGTTGGACTCTGCCTAGGGTCGCGTAATGCAGATTCCGCGGGTTCTGCGGCAGCCATCGGGAGTCTTGTAGGGATGACGACGGGATCGGTATCTGGCGGTTGTTGCGGCTCAGCCAGACGCCTTGTGTCGGGAAGTAGCTGCAATGGTTCAGCTGAGACAGGTCTCGCAAAGGAGTGACGCAAATGGTCAGCATGCACAAAGCTCACTTCACCCGCCACATTCACAAGATATGTCACTGGGCTTACAATCTGAGTAACTACGCCGTCTTCCGAAGCCACATTTTCACCACGAACGCATTTAACAAACACCTTGTCACTCACTAAGAATCCGCGTTCAGTACCCCGGTGCTTATCTTTCTGCCGCTTGCTGTTCAGCTGTTTGTTGAGCATATCTTGCTTAAAATCGGGTTTGAGGAATGACAACTTGGTCTTAGGTTGCCTCTTTAAGAAGAGCTGCGCAGGCGTGCTGCCTGTCACACTATGTGGAGTGTTCCGATAGCTCATCAAAAAGCTGTCGAACCCGGCTTGCACAGATTCTCGGTTTTGCGAGACATCTAATAACAGCTGTTTCAGCAATGCGCGCTTCGTTGTTTGGACTAGACGTTCGGCTGCCCCGTTCGAAATTGGGTGATAGGGCGGCGTTCTTGTATGTTTTATGTTATTCTTAGCCAAGAAGTCTTCGAACTCTTGTGATACGAATTGCGGCCCATTATCGCTCACAATTTCGTCGGGAAATCCGTACGCCGCGAAGACGCTTCGAAGTTTGGAAATCATTTGTCTTGTGACGGTTGAGGTCATTAGCCATACTTCAATCCACTTAGAATAGGCGTCCACTAAGACTAGAAAGTTAAGCTGTCCTTTCATGGCAAAGTCAACATGCAGCCTTTGCCAAACCTTGGACGGATAAGGCCAAGGGTGTAGTGGTACAGGCTGCGCGGCAGGTTGCACGACTTGGCAAACCCGACAGGTTCGTACGTAATCTTCTACTGCTTTATCGAGACCTGGCCACCAAATGAAGCCTCTAGCCAGCATTTTCATCCTTGAGGTGCCTGGGTGGTCCTCATGTAGCAAGGACAACACAGCCGGTTGTAATGCCTCGGGCACGATCACCCTTGTGCCCCACGTGACACAACCTTGCTCGAGTGATAGCTCTAGACGTCTAACGTAGTATGGCTGGAGATCATTAGGCACTTCTGAAGGCCAACCATACCGCGTGTACTCGACCACTCTGCACAGTTTGCCATCCCGTGCAGTGGCCTTAGCTACGTCAGAAGAGTTCAACGGAGTGCTTTCGAACACGGAAAAACATTCCGAACTCTCAGATTTGGGACAAGACGGTAGAGGTAGACGAGACAGCATCAGCCACTTCGATTTCAGCCCCTTTCCGGTACTTAAGCGTATACCGGTACGCGGACATTATCAAGGACCATCTTTGCAATCTCGCAGCTGCTTGCGACGGTGTCGCTTTGTTTTGTCCCAAGATGCTTACGAGTGGCTGATGGTCTGTGTACAACATAAACTGCCTACCGAAAAGAAACTTGTGGAACTTTTGAAGCCCAAAGATAAGCGCTAGGGCCTCTCTTTCACATTGTGCATAATTTTTCTCAGCTGACGTCAGAGTTCGTGAAGCAAAGGCTATCGGACGCTCTTCTCCGTCCGGTAGCACGTGAAAAATTACAGCTCCAACGCCGTACGCAGACGCGTCACATTGCAACCCAAGCGGCTTGCGTGCGTCGTAGTAGGTAAGAGCATGGCTGTTTACAAGCAGATGCTTAGTCGCTTTAAAAGCATTACTACACTGCTCCGTCCACAGCCATCGTTCGCCCTTCCGTAACAATCTGTACATTGGTTCTGCTATAGATGACACATTCTTCATAAATTTGCTGTAAAAATTGAGCAGCCCTAAGTATGCTCTTAATTCGGTTACATTTGTTGGCTCAGGAGCGTGCAGGATTGCCTTCACTTTCTCTTCTGTCGGGTAGATGCCATCGGCGCTGACCATGTGCCCAAGGTAAGAGACAGAATCTTGGAAAAACTTACATTTTTCCAGCTTTAACGTTATGTTATGCTCCGAAAGCTTGCCTAGCACCCGCTCGAGCGTTTTTTGGCAATCGTCCACGTCCTGGCCTGCAATTATGACATCATCAATATAGCAACCAACATTCGGAATACCATGCAAAAACTTATCCATCATGCACTGGAACAAAGCAGGGGCATTGGCTATTCCATAAGGAAGTCTGTTATATTGATAGAGCCCCTTGTGCGTGTTAACCGTCAGAATATGTCTTGATTCTGGGCTCAGTACCACTTGTTGGTATGCCGATGACAAATCTAAGACACAAAATACTTTGCCTCCACACAGTGCTGTGAACAATTCCTCTGGTTGTGGTAGTGGGTAGTGGTCTATTTTAAGTACGGGATTTACAGTGATCTTGTAATCACCGCAAAGGCGTATTTGATCGCCTTGTTTCTTTGGGACCAGAACCAGTGGAGTTGCCCAATCGCTTTTACTCACAGGCGTGATTACGCCTTGGCTTTCGAGCTCAGCGAGGCGTTTGTCTGCTTGTTCGCGCAAAGAAAAAGGAAGCGGGCGTGCTTTACAAAACACCGGCGTACAACCCGGTTGTAAAACAATTCGCGCCTCGAAGTTCCTGATAGCACCCAGCGATTGCGAAAACACGTTTGGAAACTTTGCGCGAATCTTATCTACTCTGTCTTCGCTGCGCACACTGCAAAGCGATTTCCAATTCAGCCGAAGCTTGTTAAGCCAGGTTCTTCCCAGCAATACAGGTAACTCGCGTTCGCGGTTTTTCACAACAACGATTGGTAAAACTGCACTCTGCCCGTCATAGGTCGCGGTTACATTGCATTGCCCTATAACATCCATTTTCTCGCCTGTGTAAGTCTTTAGAACAACCCGAGTAGGTTCACAATGCACATGCGCAAACTTCTCTTTGTACACACTTTCAGGTACAACTGTCACTGCGGCCCCCGTGTCCACCTGCATTGACACTTTCTGGCCCTCCACATTTACAGTCACCACATAACCGTTCTTCACAGATGTGTCGACTGTGCAGTTGTACAGAGTGTGCTCTTCTTCGTCTGACGATTCCATTACTGCATGTGCCTTCAGCTCACTTTTGCTCGTTCGACACATGTTTTGAAGGTGCCCAACTTTTGAACATAGTCTGCACGAGTAGTTTTTATACCAGCACTGTTCTGGCGCGTGTGTCTTGCCACAGTGGTAACATTTTTGTTTCTTGGTCTTGTCTCGCGCCGAGCTTTTACCCTTCGCTTGGTCACGGTCGCTGCGCTGATGCTCGTTAGTCTTCATTTTCACTGCGTTTATGCTCTCTGCGCGGCTTCCTGCTTGTATTGCGGCTGTTTGTTTCGCGGCCAATTCGCTGTCAAGAGCTATTTTACATGCCCTTTCAAACGTGAGTGCGTCAGCCGTGAACAACGCCTTCTGCGTTTCTTCACTTCGGATCCCAGCTACCAATCTGTCGCGTAGCGCGTCCAGGAGAAATGGCCCGAAGTTACATTTGCGGGCTAGGTGCTTCAACTCTACTACGAAGTCTTCGACACTTTCGTGGTCAAGTTGCACTCGGCGGTTGAATTTGCACCTTTCTGCAATTACAGACGTCTTCGGGTTGTAGTGGCTTTGCAAGAGCTCTTTTACTTCCGCGAAGGTCTTATCTCCTGGTAGCAATGGAACGACCAAGTTTTTGAGAATTTCATATGCTTCTGCACCAATTACTGTCAAGAAAACAGACAGTTTCTTCGCTTCCGCTATCTCGTTTGCCCTGACGTAATGCTCAAATCGCTCGACATAAGATTCGAAGTTCTGAACCTTAGGGTCGTACTCGTCTAGTCTGCCGAGCCGAGACATGGCTTGGTAGGAGAAGTAAATGTGTTACTTGTTTGGATTCCGGATCTCTTGCTAGCCTATGGTAGCGACGCCTCCAGTAGTAGCGTGGCCTCGTTGAGCCGCCGCATCTTCGTTGATGGCGTCCAGTAGGCCAGGTCACGGTGATCCCATCTTCGTCGCCAGATGAACTAACGCAGAAGAGCGACAACGGTCCAGGAGCAGAAAGGCAACTATCTTTATTGCCAAGAACGGCTTGTTCTTATACAGAAAACCCTATGACGTCACAGGGTCATGTGGCGTCACTATATCAGGGCATAGTTAGATATCACAAGACGTCACACACGAAGCTTGCGCTACGACAGCAAGTGCCTCTCCGAAAGTGACCGCCACAGTGTACTACTTCCTTCGTTGCGCGAAAATGTAAGAGCGCGCCTCTACATCGCTCTTTGCGGCATGGCTCACGCGTTATCGCACACTCCATTGTGCATGCCGGCTGCAGCATTATTTCTTTTAACTTTGACTCGTTCGCATGTTTTCGTGGTGGTCGGCGATCGGACTTTCACCGCCGATGCAAGGGGCGCGTGCTCTCACGCAGCCAAGTTGCGGGGCGCGTTCGTCGCCAACCGCCGACTGTTTTAAAGCGAAAGCTTTACTGGCCGTGAACTTGCGATTTCGCCGTGGCGGTGCTCAGAGGAGGCACATGACGTCATAACGCGTGCCTTGCCGCGGATATTTCTCTCTCTTTCTCTCACTCCCTAGTCACTACTGCGCATGCGCCACTAGTAGCACGGAGCCACAGGTGCTCCGACGCTGCGCAGCTTCGCGCCTTTCAGCCGCCGCCATTTCGTATGACGTCACACCGCGTTCCTTGTCGTTGCGCTCGCCTCCGCTCGCTTTGCCAGCTGCGTCTCGATCACGCCTGATAACATGTGGGAGGATTGAAAATGAGAGCTCGCGTGCGCCGCAGCCACAGTTGAGGCGGCAGTATGGACGGCGACAATTCTGATAAGCAGGACGAGGCCTGGAATCGACATCGGAACGAGATGAAGAGGAAGCGAATCGCCCAGGAAACAGACGAACAGCGCGCCGAACGACTGGCTAAACGCCGCAACATAGCTAGACAACCAGACTAACCTGGACTTGCAATCAAGATTAACCAAGGCTAACCATTCTATGCCTTAGCTTTCGCTACGTATATCCTGGCATAGCCATTTTTTTTTTTTTTTTTGAAGCTCGCACACGTGCTGCTGATCGCGCGAGAGCTTTGGGGGCGTCTGTAGATGCTGTGGTGGAGCGATGCGAAAGTACAGCCTTCCTTTTCTCTCGTTGCCCCTTTGAAGGCTGCGGGAGAGGGTGACAGGAGAAGAGGACGACAATTACCTTGCGCGCCGGCGCTCGCACCGCTTGAGACAACATGCATATGACGATTCATTTTTTGTATGTAGAGCC